>NC_052149.1:29537826-29665916 GCF_902713615.1 Scyliorhinus canicula | reverse complement strand
GGGGGGGGAGGAAGGGACAGAAAGGGGGGGGGAGGAGGGACAGAAAGGGGGGGGGAGGAGGGACAGAAAGGGGGGGGGAGGAGGGACAGAAAGGGGGGGGGAGGAGGGACAGAAAGGGGGGGGGAGGAGGGACAGAAAGGGGGGGGGAGGAGGGACAGAAAGGGGGGGGGAGGAGGGACAGAAAGGGGGGGGAGGAGGGACAGAAAGGGGGGGGAGGAGGGACAGAAAGGGGGGGGGGGAGGGACAGAAAGGGGGGGGCGGAGGGACAGAAAGGGGGGGAGGAGGGACAGAAAGGGGGGGGAGGAGGGACAGAAAGGGGGGGGAGGAGGGACAGAAAGGGGGGGGGAGGAGGGACAGAAAGGGGGGGGGAGGAGGGACAGAAAGGGGGGGGGAGGAGGGACAGAAAGGGGGGGGGGGAGGAGGGACAGAAAGGGGGGGGGAGGAGGGACAGAAAGGGGGGGGAGGAGGGACAGAAAGGGGGGGGGGGGGGACAGAAAGGGGGGGGAGGAGGGACAGAAAGGGGGGGGGAGGAGGACAGAAAGGGGGGGGGAGGAGGGACAGAAAGGGGGGGGGAGGAGGGACAGAAAGGGGGGGGGAGGAGGGACAGAAAGGGGGGGGGGGGAGGGACAGAGAGGGGGGGGGAGGAGGGACAGAGAGGGGGGGAGGAGGGACAGAGAGGGGGGGGGAGGAGGGACAGAGAGGGGGGGGGAGGAGGGACAGAGAGGGGGGGGGGAGGAGGGACAGAGAGGGGGGGGGAGGGACAGAGAGGGGGGCGGAGGGACAGAGAGGGGGGGGAGGAGGGACAGAGAGGGGGGGGGGGAGGAGGGACAGAAAGGGGGGGAGGAGGGACAGAAAGGGGGGGGGGGGAGGGACAGAAAGGGGGGGGGGGAGGAGGGACAGAAAGGGGGGGGGGAGGAGGGACAGAAAGGGGGGGGGGGAGGGACAGAAAGGGGGGGGAGGAGGGACAGAAAGGGGGGGGGAGGAGGGACAGAAAGGGGGGGGGAGGAGGGACAGAAAGGGGGGGGGAGGAGGGACAGAAAGGGGGGGGGGAGGAGGGACAGAAAGGGGGGGGGGAGGAGGGACAGAAAGGGGGGGGGAGGAGGGACAGAAAGGGGGGGGGAGGAGGGACAGAAAGGGGGGGGGGGAGGAGGGACAGAAAGGGGGGGGGGGGGAGGGACAGAAAGGGGGGGGGGGGGAGGGACAGAAAGGGGGGGGAGGAGGGACAGAAAGGGGGGGGAGGAGGGACAGAAAGGGGGGGAGGAGGGACAGAAAGGGGGGGAGGAGGGACAGAAAGGGGGGGGAGGAGGGACAGAAAGGGGGGGGGAGGAGGGACAGAAAGGGGGGGGGGAGGAGGGACAGAAAGGGGGGGGGGGAGGAGGGACAGAAAGGGGGGGGGGGGGGAGGGACAGAAAGGGGGGGGGAGGAGGGACAGAAAGGGGGGGGGAGGAGGGACAGAAAGGGGGGGGGAGGAGGGACAGAAAGGGGGGGGGGGGGAGGGAGAGAAAGGGGGGGGGAGGAGGGAGAGAAAGGGGGGGGGAGGAGGGACAGAAAGGGGGGGGGAGGAGGGACAGAAAGGGGGGGAGGAGGGACAGAAAGGGGGGGGGAGGAGGGACAGAAAGGGGGGGGAGGAGGGACAGAAAGGGGGGGGGAGGAGGGACAGAAAGGGGGGGGGAGGAGGGACAGAAAGGGGGGGGGGAGGAGGGACAGAAAGGGGTGGGGAGGAGGGACAGAAAGGGGTGGGGAGGAGGGACAGAAAGGGGGGGGGGGCTATAGATGGGAGGGGGTGGAGGAGAGGAGGTAGATGGAGATTGGGCACTGAGGGGAGGAGGGCAGAGAGAGGAGGTGTATAAATAGCAGGAGGGTGGATAGGGTAGGGCAGAACAGTGCAAGTGAAGAGTTTCAAAGGAGAAGAATGTGATTGGTTGATTGGCTTGTGTGCTGAATTATTACTGGTTATAACTTGTATGTTTCCAATGTAGTTATGTCTGGGCATCCGAGTCTATTCTTGCGTCAAAGTTTCCCGTGTGTATGTGGTTGTAAACTGTTTCTGTTGCCTTTCTGTCCCGATGGATGCCACTATTTGATCTTGCCCAGCTGGAGTCACAAAGCTGCCGGTATCGGTGTCCATGACGCGGAGGATACGGAAACCAGCAGCACTTAACCCAGCAAGGCGACAGTCCCCCCGCGGGACCCGGCTTCCCTCGGCTGCTCTGGAGAACCATGTCAGCCTCGGCTGTGTTCGTGCTCGACCTCAAGGGGAAGGTAAGGCCCGGGGAGTCTGAACCTTGCTGGGAGTTGCCAATGCTTCAGCTAGCGAGGGGCAGGGAGAGGCTGACGGGGGCAGGCACAGTACCTGAGGGCGCAGGTGAGTGAGTCCGCGTCAGTTTCACCTCAGTCTGCCAGTTTCACTCGCAGGCGCAACAAATTCAATCTGCAGAAACTTCAACTGCGGGTAAAGTTTTTTTTTCTCTCTGCCCTCGCCGGGTCTGACGGATTCCCCAGCATCTACAGAATTCCTAGCCGTAAAAAAAAAACATGGAGCAAAAGTTCTGGCTGGAATTCAATACAGAACTAATAAGGATTAGTTTTCATCATGGCTGTTTCACCCTGTCCTTGAAACTCCTCCTCCCACACAAGACACATGGTGATGCCCGGAATTTGGGTGCCGGATTAGCCATTTAAGACCCGCTGACAGCAAAGACACAGTAAACATAAAGGCTTAATTGTCAATGTGTGTTGGATGCAACTGAAAGGAACGCTTTGCACTCATATCCCCCCCCCCCCCTGGGATTTCTGATCGTGCTGTTAAACTCCTTCCCCCTAGGGCTCCTTCCCCCAGGATTTGTTGCCAGCGATATTAAACCCTCTGCACATTTGCGAGCCGAAGGATTGCTACTATTAAAATCTGTTTACATTCCCTTCCCGAACCATCTGTGCTACTGATATCACACATAACATGACACCAGACTCGACAGTGTGTGTGTGATGAGTTGACCAAGATTAGGAAAAATGAAAATCGCTCATTGTCAGTAGGCTTCAATGAAGTTACTGTGAAAAGCCCCTAGTCGCCACATTCCGGCGCCTGTTTGGGGAGGTTGGTACGGGAATTGAATCATGCTGCTGGCCTGCCTTGGTCTGCTTTAAAAGCCAGCGATTTAGCCCAGTGAGCTAAACCAGCCCCAAGAAGGTGGAAAACATTGAACATTCATTCGAAAAGATATTGCTGAGATGAATCACATCCTTCTAGTAGCTTTAACTCTTTGCAAATTCCCTATCTGGTTCATCCCTTCCCCCCCCCCCCCCCCCCCCCTGCCCCCATGAGGCAAGGAGCGGCTGGAACAGGCTGCACTTAAGCCCAATTGGAGTCAAGGTCCTGGTGGAAAAGGCTATTAGGATTTTAGAAATAATTGTCAACTAGTTATAAACAGAAGTGTGACAAGAGCAAGACCATTCAGCCCCATTCCCCCATCATAACCCTTGTCCAACAAGATGGTGAGTAAATTCTATGGCTCTCTGGAGCTCAGAAGAATGAGCGACAATCTCATTGAAATGTTCAAGATCATGAAGGGACGTCTCGGGGTGGATAATGAGACGTTTGCTTTTCCCCTGGCTGGGGAATCTAGAACATGGGACACAGTCTCGAGCTAAGGGCAGCACGGTAGCATAGTGGTTAGCACAGTTGCTTCACAGCTCCAGGGTCCCAGGTTCGATTCCCGGCTTGGGTCACTGTCTGTGTAGAGTCTGCACGTTCTCCCCGTGTCAGCGTGGGTTACCACTGGGTGCTCCGGTTTCCTCCCACAGTCCAGATGTGCGAGTTAGGTGGATGGGCCGTGCTAAATTGCCCTTGGTGTCCAGTAAGGGCCGGTGCAGACTCGATAGGCCGAATAGCCACCTTTTGCACTGTAGATTCTATGAAAAGGTGCCAATTCTTTAGGATTGAGATGAGGAGAAATGTCTTGATTAAAAGGGTTTTTGATCATTGGCATTCTCTACCCCAGAAGATTACGGATGCTCCACCAGTGAATATGTCTAAGGCTGGGATAGAGAGATTTTTGATCAAGGGATATGGGGGTGGGCGGGAAAGTGGAGTTGAAGCACCAGTTCAGCCATGATTGTGTTGAATGGTGGAGCAGGTTCGACAGACCATTAAATCTCCTGCTCTATCTATCTTTAATCTAAGTTTTAACAGTTTAACTTCGCATTGCCAGTTTTTTTGTGGGAGAAAGTTTCTGATATGCCTTGTGTGACAGTGGTTCCTAACATCGACCCCTTTTTTTTGGCCTCCCCCACAAGAGGATATATTTGCTGCCAATTTTACCCAATCAATTCAATATATTTGCTGCCAATTTTACCCAATCAAGTCAATTAATCATCTTGAGGACCTCAATTTGATCGTTCCTTCCTCTTTTTTATATTTGAGAATGCAAGTGCAATTCATGAAACATCCTCATTTTAACACTTTTAGCCCAGGTATCATTTTGATCAATCCTCTGTTGCACAAGGGGAAGCAATGGCATAGTAATCTGGAGACCCAGGGTAATGCTATGGGGACCCGGGTTTAAATCCCATGACAAATGGTGAAATTTTATTCAATAAAAGTCAAAACTAAAAAGCCTAATTATGACCTTTTCTTGTCGATATCTGGTTCACTAAAGTCCTTTTAGGGAACTAAATCTGCCATCCTTATCCTTTAGGGTAGCAGGGATAATCCAGGGAATTATAGACCTGTGAGCTTGACGTCAGTGGTAGGCAAACTGTTGGAGAAGATACTGAAGGATAGGATCTATTCACATTTAGAAGAAAATAGCCTTATCAGTGATAGGCAGCATGGTTTTGTGCAGGGAAGGTCATGTCTTACAAACCTAATAGAATTCTTTGAGGAAGTACAAAGTGATGAGGGAAGGGCTGTCGATGTCATATACATGGACTTCAGTAAGGCATTTGATAAAGTTTCCCATGGCAGGTTGATAGAAAATGTGAAGTCGCATGTGGTCTGATTAGCAAGTTTGCAGATGATACTAAGATTGGTGGAGTTGCAGATAGCGAGGGGGACTGTCGGAGAATACAACAAAATATAGATAGATTGGAGAGTTGGGCAGAGAAATGGCAGATGGAGTTCAATCCAGGCAAATGCAAGGTGATGCATATTGGAAGATCTAATTCAAGAGTGGATTATATGGTCAATGGAAGAGTCCTGGGGAAAATTGATGTACAGAGAGATCTGGGAGTTCAGGTCCATTGTACCCTGAAGGTGGCAACGCAGGTCGATAGAATGCTTGCCTTCATTGGACGGAGTATTGAGTACAGAGTCGGCAGGTCATAGTTGTATAGGACTTTGGTTAGGCCACATTTGGAATACTGCATGCAGTTCTGGTCACCACATTACCAGGAGGATGTGGATGCTTCAGAGAGGGTGCAGAGGAGGTTCACCAGGATGTTGCCTGATATGGAGGGTGCTATCTATGAAGAAAGGTTGAGTAAATTAGGATTGTTTTTGTTGGAAAGACGGAGGTTGAGGGGGGGTCCTGATTCAGGTCTACAAAATTGAGAGATATGGACAGGGTGGGTAGCAACAAGTTTTTACAAGAGTGGGGTGTCAATTACAAGGGTCACGATTTCAAGGTGAGAGGGGGAAAGTTAAAGGCAGATGTGCGTGGAAGTTTTTTACGCAGAAGGTGGTGGGTGCCTGGAACATTTTGCCAACGTAGGTGGTAGAGGCGGGCATGATAGCATCATTTAAGATGCATCTAGACAGATATATGAACGGGCGGGGAACAGAGGGACATAGATCCTTGGAAAATAGGCAACAGGTTTAGATAAAGGATCTGGATCGGCGCAGGCAGGGAGGGCCGAAGGGCCTGTTCCAGTGCTGTTATTTTGTTTGTTCTTTGTTCTTATCTGGTCAGGCCTACATGTGACTCCAGATTCACAGAAATGTGGATGACCAATGTACTTTGAAATAGCCAAGTAAGCCACTTAAGTTCAAGGGCATTTTGGGTTGGCAATAAATACTGGCCCAGCCAGCGATGCCCACATCCCACCATGCGATTTTAAAATAATGCTTCCAAGACCAAGGTAATCTTTTATTAGTTTGTACCTGCCACTAGTCTTTCGTGATTAGTGTGCATGAGCGGCACTGTAGCACAGTGGTTAGCACAGTTGCTTCACAGCTCCAGGGTCCCAGGTTCGACTCCTGGCTTGGTCACTGTCTGTGTGGAGTCTGCAAATTCTCCCTCTGTTTGCGTGGGTTTCTTCCAGATTTCCTCCCACAAGTCCTGAAAGAGGTGCCGTTAGGTAATTCGAACATTCTGAATTCTCCTTCCGTGTACCCGAACAGATGCTGGAATGGGGCTTTTCACAGTAACTTCATTGCAGTGTTATTGTAAGCCAACTTGTGACAACAAAGATTATTATTGTCTCTCTACCTATTGACAGTTTTAGTGCCTCATACCAAATAGATACTTTGCCTCAGTTTTCACTGGAGCGACAAAGTAGAAATGACGGTGGGTTGAAGTCAAAGAACATTGCATGATGTGGAGATGCCGGCGTTGGACTGGGGTGAGCACAAAACCTGTTGGACTTTAATCTGGTGTTGTAAGACTTCTTACTAAGGAACATTGCGACAGCTAAGAGGATAAGAGTGGAGATACTAGATGAGTGCCAGCTCACTCCAGAAGAGGAAAGGGCAGCAGTGCAGGAAGAAGATGAATGACCTTCTTCACAGGGCTAGGGTATGTCTACCACCTCCAGTGTCTCACCGCACCCCCTCACCCACGCCTCTCACTGAGGTGATCTCTCACGCAGCCACCTCGCGTGTTTGCCACCTGTCACGAGCCCCTTCTCCACCACCGATCCTCGTATTAGGTTATCGGGCTATTGAGTGGATGCATGAGACCCATGTCTGCATCCTCAGAGTACTTCAAAGACGCCCCCCTGTCATGACCTATAACGTGGTGAGTGATGAGAGACTTCACCATGAAGCTTTGCATTGGGGTTCACATCCATGTATCCTGTGTGATATTAACTCTTATATGAGCATTAGAGTTCAATGCTTTCGATGAGCATTGGAGGTCAATACTTGGGACTCCAATCTGTGAAAGTGAATTTTAGCTCTATAAATTTCATTGGACAAATGACCTAATAATGCAGGGTGAAGTAGCATATCACTCAATGACTGCCTCTTGTGGCAGATGAGGTATAGCTGATTAGAGTGAAGCCTGCAATTAGTATGACAAGTACAGACCTAGACGGCACCCTCATTCTCCTATTTCATAGACCGACACATTAATTCCTGACAGACCAACTTCCCAGACAAGTGGAATTGAATATCCATAAAGCTCAACCCCAGAGGGTGGGGTTCTACTTGCCGTTCAATTGTGCTTCCCCAAGCCTTCCAGTCTTCATTCCTTTATGAGGCTGGGATGCAACCCATTCCTGAGTCGCCCACTCTGTCTGGTCCCTCATAATAATAATCGCTCATTGTCACAGGTAGGCTTCAATGAAGTTACTGTGAAAAGCCCCTAGTTGCCACATTCCGGCACCTGTTCGGGGAGACTGGTACGGGAATTGAAGCCGTGCTGCTGCCTTGTTCTGTATTACAAGCCAGCTGTTTAGCCCACTGTGCTAAACCAGTCCCTAAGAGGGATGTCGGGAATGGGACCCCACGCAGGAACCTCACAGTCGGTCTTTATGGTGGCCCTTTGTATTCATCTCCTCCCACCCACTTTCCAGCTCGCAATAAGGACTGAAACTCTCTCAGCGGTGATTTGAGCAGAAGCTCAGCAAAGAAGCCACAGGAAGCGATGCTTGGCTGTCAGCCTCCAGATCCCCTTAAAGCAAGGGGGACCCGAAAGTGAATGGAAGGTAAGGCCTGTTAGTGACCCCTCCCCCTGAGATTGAGGGATTGAACTGATCCCAGGTAGAACGTGTCCTCCCTGGTGCACCATGAACAGTGAAGAACCAGGAGAACCATGGCCGGCTGATATCTCACTCGGAGGTGAGACTGCCAGGTTCACATTTTTGTAGGCCTGTTGTAAATGATGCTGGCATAATGTCACACCGATGTCCGCTGAATATTCCGTGAGGGGGGAGGATGGTCTGGAGAGAGCGCTCACTAATGTATTAAAATGAGGTTTCTGGACTCCCATGGCTTGATTTGCACTGATCCACCGAAGAGGTGTGGGGGGATGAAAATTCCAAAATCTCAACACGCTGGAGAGAATCGCGTTTTTCAATTCTCTGAGTTTCTCATGGGCGGAAAGTGTGGGCTCAATCACCTCCGTAGTCTTCTGCTGAAGAATTTTCACAGGGAGATGCATAATGAGTGCAATCAATGGTTGCCAATAATGCAAAAAGAATTCAACACATTTTCCTGAAAAGAATCCTCGGATGGTGTAGAGATTTAAAGTTTGTGCAAAATTAATCATTCATGGGAGGTTTTGGGGGAAAAGAAGTTAGCAAAGGAGACATGTTGGGTTGTGTACATTTGGAGCTGGTGGTTTTCAACTCTTCAACGCAATGACTTTTGGGCTTGATGTACTGCTTAGAAATATGTAATAGTCCATTCAAAATTTTAGAGGTGTATCAATCTGAGGGCCTTTTCTTTGGTCCCAGAGACTGCCAGCCTAGTAACGTGACCAATTGGGAGACATTGGTACATCCTGGCATTAAAGTTTCTCAAGGTGGGTCATTTATTTAGCAGTAGATGGGTCCCAAACAGCTACGCATACTTAAGGTGTGGTCTGACCAGTGTTTGATATAGTATTTCCTTTACTATACTTTTTTTTAATAAAATGTTTTTTATTGAGTTTTCCTATTTCATATCCAACAAATTACAAATTATTAGAGAGAGAAAAAAACACGCAAAAATTAACATGTATATTTACAGGTAATCATCTTCATAATAACAACGGTGGCCGCCCCCTTTAGCCGGCATACATATTTTACATTCCCCAATATGGCCGAGGCACATGTTTATAGGCATTTATTTACAGTTTGGTTTTGGGCCTTAGCTAGCCATCAAACCCCCATAACGGACCCATAGCCCCCCCCCCCCCCCCCGGCTACCTTCCCCCGATTCCCGTCCATTTTCCCCTGATTCTTGGCCACCCGACTATTCTTCCTCTTGTACGTTGGCCACAAACAGGTCCCGGAACAATTGCATGAATGGCTCCCACGTTCTGTGGAAGCCATTGTCTGACCCTCGGATGGCGAATTTGATTTTCTCCATTTGGAGAGATTCCGAGAGGTCGGACAGCCAGTCTGCAGCTCTGGGCGGTGCTGCTGACCGCCAGCCAAACAGGATTCTACGGCGGGCGATCAGGGAGGCAAAGGCAAGGGCGTCCGCCCTCCTCCCCAGGAATAGATCTGGCTGGTCTGAAACCCCGAAGACCGCCACTATCGGGCATGGCTCCACCCTCACCCCCACCACTTTGGACATAGCCTCGAAGAAGGCTGTCCGGTACTCCACAAGTCTAGGGCAAGACCAGAACATGTGGGCGTGGTTGGCCGGGCCTCTTTGGCACCGTTCACATCTGTCCTCCACCTCCGGGAAGAACCTACTCATGTGGTTTCTTGTTAAGTGGGCTCTATGTACCACTTTTTTAGTTGCGTCAGGCTGAGCCTTGCACACGTGGAGGTGGAGTTGACCCTATGCAGTGCTTCGCTCCAGAGTCCCCACCCTATTTCAATCCCCAGGTCGTCCTCCCATTTCATTCTTGTTGCATCCAGTACGGTGTCGCCCCTTTCTACCAGTTGGTCATGCATGTCGCTACTGTTCCCTTTCTCTAGGATACTTGCGTCCAGTAGGTCTTCCAGTAGTGTCTGTCATGGCGGTTGTGGGTACGTCCTTGTCTCCTTTCGTAGGAAGTTTTTGAGCTGCAGGTACCGTAGCTCGTTTACCCCCAGCTAGCCGAAATTTCTCTATCAGTTCGTCCAGTGTTGCGATCCTGTCGTCCGTGTATAGGTCCCTGACTGTCAGTGTCCCCCCGTCCTGCCTCCATCTTTTGAAGGTGGCGTCAGTCAGTGCTGGTGTGAACCTATGGTTGTTGCAGATGGGAGCCTTGTCCGACATTTTGGTCAGGCCAAATTGCTGCCGCAGTTGGTTCCAGGATTGGAGGGTGGCTGTCACCACTGGACTGCTGGAGTGTTTTTTGGGTGGGGGGGCCAGTGTTGTCACAAATTTTTTGTAGAGGTCCGCCGGGAATCCGTCCGGTCCCGGCGCCTTCCCTGTCTGCATGGAGCTAATGCTGTCCATGATCTCTCCCAGTGCTAGTGGTGCTTCCAGGTCCCGTTTTCTGCCCTCTCCCACGACTGGTATGTCCAGTCCATCAAGGAACCGGTTCATCCCAGCCTTCCCCGTTGGGGGCTCTGAGGTGTACAGGTCTTGGTAGAAGGCCTTGAAGGTTTTGTTAATCCTCTCTGGTTCTGTTTCCAACGTGCCTCTGGTGCCCCTGATTTGCGCAATTTCTCTGGTGGCTACCTGCTTTCTCAGCTGGTGTGCCAACAGGCGGCTGGCTTTGTCTCCGTGTTCGTACAGGGTCCCGCGTGCCTGGCGGAGTTGGTGCACTGCTTTCCTGGTGGAGAGCAGGTCAAAGTTCCTTTGTAGTTCTTTTCTCTCCGCCAGGAGCTCTACGGTCGGGGCCTTGGAGTATTTACGGTCTACCTCCAGTATGGAGTCGACTAGCTTCTGCCTAGCCACCCTTTCCTCCCTATCTCTTTGCGCTTTGAAGGCAATGATTTCCCCTCTTAGTACGGCCTTAAGCGCTTCCCAGAACGTGGAGGATGAGACCTCCCCGTTTTGGGTGTACTCCGCTCTGGCCCGCGCTATCCTTTCGCTGAAGGCCTTGTCAGCTAGTAAGGCACCGTCCAACCTTCATGTGGGGCGCTGGGCCCTTCCTGTCTCCAGCCGCGGAGCGTGGTCTGATATCACAATTGTGGAGTATTCCACTTTGTCTATCCCTGGAAGCACCGTTTTCCCCACCACAAAGAAGTCAATTCTGGTGTACATGTTGTGTACTGGGGAGAAGAAGGAGAATTCTTTCTCCCCCCGGGTGGGCGAATCTCCAGGGGTCCACTGCTCCATAAAGTGACTGAGTTCCCTTGCCATGCTTGAGGTTTTCCCCGTTTTGGGGTTTGATCTGTCCGTCTTTGGGTCCTGTACACAGTTGAAGTCCCCCCCCATGATTAGTCGATGCGTCGCTATGTCCGGGATTTCTGCCATGGTATTTTTGATGAAACTCGTGTCGTCCCAGTTGGGCGCGTACACGTTGACTAGAACTACCGGCGCCCCATCCAGGGCCCCGCTGACCATGACATACCGCCCCCCTGGGTCTGTAACCGTCTTTGTCGCCCTAAACATTGTCCTCTTGCCGATCAGGATCGCCATCCCCCTGGCCCTTGTCCCATAGCAGGAATGGTAGGATTGTCCCACCCAGCCCTTTCTTACCCGCAGTTGGTCCTGCTCCCTCAGGTGCGTCTCTTGGAGGAAGACTATGTCGGCCCTCATGTTTCTGAGGTGGGTGAGGACTCTAGATCTCTTCACTGGGCCGTTAAGTCCCCTTACATTCCAGATGATTATCCTGGTGGGGGGCTTCTGCCCCCTCGTTCCTGTGGGATTAACCATATTTATCTGGTGGACGCGCCCCTGCCCTCTGGGGTTTCCCTTTGTTAGGGGGCCGTCCAGGATGGCTGCTATCACTGCTCTCCCCATGCGGTCGGGTCTCTGCGCTCCGGGGTTTCCCCTTGTCCCGGGGGCCTCCGCCATGGCCGTCCACTGTGTGTTCGCCACGCGGGTAGTCCCCTGCACTCTGGGGGCCCCCTTCGCCCACAGACCGTACTGGGTGGGTGCTTGCAGCGGTTCCTTGTTTCGAGCCCTTGGTTGTGGCACTTTGTAGCCCTGTTCCTTTTCTGGCCCCTTTGTCCCTGCATTTCCCCCCCCACCCCCCGGTCTCTCCCTTTTCCCTCCTCCCCTGTATACCCCTCTATCCCCTATTCCTGTCCCCGTTTGCTCTCCCGACTTTGATGGGTGCGCTGCGGCCCTGCTTTGTTGGGTGCCCCCGGCGCTAGCTTTCCTGCTAGTACGGTGGCTCCCCTCTCGGAGGTTGTTGTCTCGCTTCTCCTCTGCCTGGCCTCTACGGTTTCCTTTACTATACTTGAAGGTTGCTGGAAGTTCCTTCCCTGCTGTTACCAGACTCCTAAACGACCCTCTTATGGACTGACCTCATTGACACTGCACCCCTGTATGCTTCACCTGGTGTTTATGTATTTACATTGTGTACCTTGTGTTGCCCTATTATATATTTTCTTTTATTTCCTTTTCTTTTCATGCAATTAATGATCTGTTGAGCTGCTCGCAGAAAAATATTTTTCACTGTACCTCAGTACATGTGATAATAAACAAATCCAATCCATTGTGTTCCTTACCGACTTTGTCAAGAAACCAACTGATGATAACCCCTAACATTCCTCCACTCGCCTCAGCTGACAAACCAATACTCCTCCATGGTGAACAACACTTTAATAATTTTTCATAATCTTTATTGTCAAAAGTAGGCTTACATTAACACTGCAATGAAGTCACTGTGAAAATCCCCTAGTCGCTATATTCCGGAGCCTGTTCAGGTATCCGGAGGGAGACTTCGCAATGTCCAAATTACCTAACAGCATGTCTTTCGGGAGGAAATTGGAGCACCCGGAGGAAACCCACACAGACACGGGGAGAATGTGCAGACTCCACACAGACCGTGCCCCAAGCCGGGAAACGAACCTGGGACCCTGGCGCTATGAAGCAACAGTGCTAACCACTGTGTTACTGTGCTGCCCTTCACTTGGAGGAAGCACTGAGGGTGGCAAGGGCATGGAATATGCCGTGGCTGGGGGACATCAATGCTGATTATCAAGAGTGGCTTGGTGCTACCCCTACCGACCGAGCTGGCCAAGTACTAAAGGACTTAGCTGCTAGACTGGGTCTGCAGTATGTGGGGAGAGAACGGACAAGAGGGAGAAACACGGTTGACCTTGTCTTCACTGTCTTTGGGGAGATGAAGTCCCGACTTCACATTGACGATATCCTCCACTATGTCAAAGAGATCTAGCAACTCAAAATGGGGCATCCATGAGGCACTCTGGGCCATTAGCGGCAGTAGAATGCAACCATAATTTGTAACCTCATAGTCCTGCATACCCCCACTCTACCATTATCACCAAGCCAGGGGATCAACCCTGGTTCAATGGAGAGTCCAGGCAACACCAGAAATAGCAGAAATGAAATGTGAATCAGGTGAAGCAACAATACAGGACTACTTGCATGCCAAACAGCAAGTGATAGAGAGAGCTAACCAATGACATAACTAATGCATCAGATCTAAGCTCTGCAGTCCTGCTACATCCTGTTGTGTCTGATGGTGAATATAAAACTAATAGAAGGAAGAGTTTCCACAAAATTCCCTTCCTCGGTGATGTGGGAGCCCAGCACACCAATGCAAAAGACGAGGCTGAAGTACTTGCAACAATCGTCAGCCAGAAGTATCGAGTGGATGATCCAACCTGACCTCCATCGGAGATCCCCAGCATCACTGTCTGTGCGGAGTCTGCACGTCCTCCCCGTGTGTGCGTGGGTTTCCTCCGGGTGCTCCGGTTTCCTCCCACAGTCCAAAGATGTGCGGGTTAGGTGGATTGGCCATGCTAAATTGCCCGTAGTGTCCTAAAAAAGTAAGGTTGGGGGGGGGGTGTTGTTGGGTTACGGGTATAGGGTGGGTTTGAGTAGGGTGATCATGCTCGGCATAACATCGAGGGCTGAAGGGCCTGTTCTGTGCTGTTCTATGTTCTAAAAATGCCAATTTTCAGCCAATTTGACTCAGTCCACCTGAGAAGAAATGGCTGAAGGCACTGGATAAAGCAAAGTGTCATGTGAGAGTACCTTTAAGAAATGTACCTTTAAGAAATGAGAGTGTATCAGTGATGTCAGAGTGTGGGTGGAGCTGGGCTGTCAGTCAGCTTTTTACTTTTGTTTTAGGCTGTTTGCCGCAGGGAGTGTTTTAGTTTCGTTTTCAGAGCTGGATAGTTGCAGTCACGGTCAGAAGGGGCATTAGTCTCTCTCTGTAATACAAAGACTGTAAATTGATCCTTTGGTGATTTAAAACTAATAACTGCTTTCAGTGACTTTAACCTGATGTGCTTCTGTTTAAAGTTTTTTTAAAAAAAAAGTCTGGATGTTAAAAGGACAGCTTACGGATTACTTAGTGTTGTATTCTCTGGGGGTTATATTTGAATTAATGGTTGTTAAGATGTTCACTGTATGTTTCAAAAAGGTTAACTTGAGTTCATAGAATAAACATTGTTTTGATTTTTAAAAAAAAGTACTTTTCCATTTCTGCTGTACCACACCTGTAGAACATAAGACCATAAGAACATAAGAACTAGGAGCAGCAGTAGGCCATCTGGCCCCTCGAGCCTGCTCCGCCATTCAATGAGATCATGGCTGATCTTTTGTGGACTCAGCTCCACTTTCCGGCCCGAACACCATAACCCTTAATCCCTTTATTCTTCAAAAAACTATCTATCTTTACCTTAAAACATGTAATGAAGGAGCCTCAACTGCTTCACTGGGCAAGGGATTCCATAGATTCACAACCCTTTGGGTGAAGAAGTTCCTCCTAAACTCAGTCCTAAATCTACTTCCCCTTATTTTGAGGCTATGTCCCCTAGTTCTGCTTTCACCCGCCAGTGGAAACAACCTGCCCGCATCTATCCTATCTATTCCCTTCATAATTTTAAATGTTTCTATAAAATCCCCCCTCATCCTTCTAAATTCCAATGAGTACAGTTCCAGTCTACTCAACCTCTCCTCATAATCCAACCCCTTCAGCTCTGGGATTAACCTAGTGAATCACCTAGAGTGGGCTGTGTGCTCCCCATACCACAATCTATTAAGGATTGTGGGTCAGGTGAACTCCATGATACACTTTGGGATTCTCTAAAACCTGGCCCATAACAAAAGGCAGTACAGCTACAATACTGGCATCTACCAGGCGATGTGAAAAACTGCCCAAGTACTGACCCAGCCAATTATTGCCCTATCAGTCAACATTAGCAAATGATGGAAGTGGTCATCGACAGTGCTATCTGATGACACTTACTCAGCAGTACCCTGCCCGCCAACGCTCATGTAGCTTCTGACCTCATTACAGCCTTGGTCCAAACATGGACAAAAGAATTGAACTCCTGAGGTGAGAGTGATGGCTCTTGACACTAATGCTGCATTTGACTCAGTGTGACATCAAGGAGCTATAGAAAAACTGGAGTCAATGGGAATTGGAGGAAATTGCTCCACTGGTTGGAGTCATGCATTGCACAAAAGGAGGTTATTGTGATTGTTGGAGGTCAATCATCTCAGTTAAAGGACATTACTGCAGGAGTTCCTCAGGATACTGCCCTAGACCTAGCCATCTTCAGCTGCTTCATCATGACCTTGCCTCCATCATAAGGTTATAACTGGGAATGTTCACTAACAATTGCACAATCATTTGCAATTCCTCAGAAGTTGAGGCAGTCACTGCCCATAAGCAGGAAGACCTGGACAACATTCAGGATTGGGTTGATAGTGGCAAGTAACAGTTGCGCCTCAAGTGCCAGGCTATTTCCAACAAAACATCTCCCCTTGACATTAAATGACATCGCCATCACTGTATGCCCTGCTGCCAACATCATGGGGTTGCTATTAACCAGAAACTGAACTGGACTAGCCACAGAAATACTGTGGTTACAAGAGCAGATCAGAGGATTAGAACTCATCTCCTGACTCCTAAAGCCTGTCCACCATCTAGAAGGCACAAATCTGAAGTGTGATGGAATGTTCTCCACTTTTCGGGATGTGTACAGCTCCAACAGCACTCTGAACAGCTCAACACCATCCATGGCAAAGCAACCTGCTTGATTGGAGTCCCAACTACCACCTTCAATCTCCACTCCCTCCACCACTGACATATGGTGGCAGCAGTGAATACCACCTACAACAATGGTGGCAACCTACAGCCTGGAGGCCACATGTGGCCCATCTGGGATCTGAATGCGGCCCATGAGACATTTTGTTGACCGTTGCCCATGCACACGGTTGCCATATTCACTGATTTCCATCCCCATATTTTTTGTTTTCCTACCAGAATGACTAAAGCGACACGGATGTAAAGCAAGGGTTAGTGAAGTGAGGTGTGTGCTGATTGCTCGCAACATTGACTGAGAGCCGTGTGCTCCCTCTGTGTCCAAATATTTCTTTTGTTTTTACCATCAGAAGTTGATAGTTCTAATAACGAATAAATAAATGATTAAGCTTTTTTATAACTTGTTCGGAAATATTTGACATGTTTTGAATCTTATTCAAGGAGGGTCATGGTTAGTGAGCAAGGCGGGCCACTCATGCGGCTAGTCCAAATTGCCCTTCACTGATCTACAAGATACACTTCAGGAATTCAGCAAGGGTCCTTCAACAGCACCTCTCAAACCCACTGGAAGTTCCCCACCAAGCCACATTGCATCCCGACTTGGAACTATATTGTCGTTCCTCCACTCCACCTCTGAAAGATTATATTGGCCTTGAAGGGACTAGAACATAGAACAGTACAGCACAGAATAGGCCCTTCGGCCCTCGGTGTTGTGCCGAGCAATGATCACCCAACTCAAACCCACGTATCCACCCTATACCCGTAACCCAACAACCCCCCGCACCTTACTTTTTAGGACACTATGGGCAATTTAGCATGGCCAATCCACCTAACCCGCACATCTTTGGACTGTGGGAGGAAACCGGAGAACCCGGAGGAAACCCACGCACACACGGGGAGGACGTGCAGACTCCGCACAGACAGTGACCCAGCCGGGAATCGAACCTGGGACCCTGGAGCTGTGAAGCATTTATGCTAACCACCATGCTACCGTGCTGCCCATATAACATAGATTTACCAATTGTGTGTAGAAGTGTTTCCAAACTGCACTCTTGAAAGGTCTGGATCTAATTTTTAGAGTCTGTCACCTAACCCGAGACTCCCCAACAGCAGAATAGGCTGCTTTTTTTGATCCTACCTGTTTCCTCCTTAATATCTTGAACATTTGATTAAAATACCCACAACCATTTCAAATCTCTCCTCTTAATTTAATTCAAAAAGTCCAGGTATAGTTCTGCTGCACTTCCTCCAAGGCTAATATAATCTTCCTGAGGTGGCGTGTACATAGTGTTCTAACTGGGATTATGTATTTGCAACAAAATGTCCACCTCTTCATATTCCAATATAAAGTCCAACGTTTCATTAGCCTTTTAAGTCATTCAGCCCAAACCTACATCAGTCCACTCTACCTAGGCCAACTCCCTAGCCCACCCCACCCTATCCCCATAACCTAACCTGCACATCCCTGGACTGTGGGAGGAAATTGGAGCGTCTGGAGGAAGCCCATGCAGACACAGGGAGAACATGCAAACTCCACACAGGCACCCAATGCCAGAATTGAACCCATGTTTCTGGCACTGTGAGGCAGCAGTGCTAACCATTGTGCCACCATGCTTCCCGTCAATTGTACATATCCTGTTGGGCAGCACATTGGCACAATGGTTAACATTACTGCCTATGGCGCTGAGGATCTGGGTTCGAATTCCAGCCCTGGGTCACTGTCCATGTGGAGTTTGCACATTCTCCCCATGTCTGCGTGGGTTTCACCCCCACAACCCAAAGATGTGCAGGTGAAGTGGATTGGCCAAGCTAAATCGCCCCTTAATTGGGAAAAAAAATAATTGGGTATTCTAAATTTAAAAAAAAATGTACATATCCTGTTGATAATAACATCATTTGGCTTAATGCTGCCCAGATAGGTTAACTTGTATTGCATTGAGATTGCTGCCCAGATAGGTTAACTGCTGTATTGCATTGAGATTGCTGCCCAGATAGGTTAACTTGTATTGCATTGAGATTGCTGCCCAGATAGGTTAACTGCTGTATTGCATTGAGTTTGCTGCCATCAATGCTGATCTGCAATGGATTGCCACTTCCTCAGGCCATCGTTGGTGCAACACTTCTTCTGTTTTCTTTAGGTTACTGTAAGACCAGAGGCACTTGCTACCTCAGAGAAACAGTTTACAATGAGCTGCATTACCTTCTTCGTGAGTGTCAGAGGGTGCAATCGGCAGCAAACCAAAGCTTCAGGATAAGCTGCTCTGTGGTTTGAGTGCGTGCCAATAGTCGTCACATCTGTTTGGGAATGGATGTATATGCTCTCCACCCTTTGCCTCTTGAAACATCATATTGAAGAAATTTAGTGCCAGAACACATTCTTTCCTAGCATGAATGGTGATAGGGACGTTGTCCAAGAGGACTTTATTCTGCTTGACCTGATCATTCTGGCCTTTGTGCAGTTGACTGGATATGGTAGAAGTTTTGGAGTGTACCTCAATCTAGACAATGTTCCCAAGTCCATCCCGGCTGATAATATGGATTGCCTTGGTAAGATCTACAAAATAGTGTGTACAGGCACATGTTTTGTTCTCTACACTTCTTGATCTGTCTCAGCACAGGTTATGTCAGTAGTTCCTCTGTTGGGTCTGAATCCACTCTGATTTTCATCAAGGCTGCCTTCAACTATTGTCAGAACAGAACCAGTCTATTTGAGTACTTTTGCTGAGATTTAACTTAAAACTGGGAGGGGAGGGGGGGGGTTGTTAGGGAGGGGTACCGGACCATCTAAAGAAAACCCATGGAGACCCGAGGAATATGTGCAAACTCAGATAGTCACCCGAGGCTGGAATTGAACCCGGGTTCATGGTACTGTGAGACAGCAGTGCTAACAACTGTGCCACCGTGCCGACCATACTTAATGATTCAGATGTAGGTTTACAGTGTGCTGCAGGCTTCCCTATGTGCACCCTTTGTAACCTTATCAGAGTGTGGAAGTGATGGACTTTGGCAAGACTATTTCTTTGGAAGAGTGTTTGGATTTTCATGTTATTTTCATCAAACCAATCTTGGTTCCTTCCACTTCTGCAGTTGTTTCTTGTGGGTTGGATTTGGAATGTTCTCCCTACTCTGCTGGGTTAATATCACTGCCCAGAGACGGTCACTGTCCAAAGTTTGTCTTCAAGCTTGCTCTGGAAAACTGCTGCTCCCTGTGAACTTGCATTTTCTTGTGTATCTTTCCATTTGGGTGATGGTTTGATTGTGAAGGCAATGTTAGCGGAAACTAGCCCGTGGCCCGTCTACATATTTATCATGACGTCTACGTTTGTGTCATTGGTATATTTGGATCTGTGCCTGCCTAGCCCATCATTAAGTCGATGATAGTGAATGGTTGATGCTGCATGGCAAATACTTGTGGTACACCACTAACCATATGCTGCTGATTAGAGTACTTGCCCATTATCCCTGCTTTGTCTCCTGCCACTTTCATAACTCAGTCAATAATTACTATCTTGTCATTATCTTTGAGCTGTTTATGGGAATATGATGCAAGACAATTGGCTGTATTACAACACCGATTGTACTTCAAAACAACTTTGTTGGCTACAAACCACTTTGGTGTATTTTAATATCTTTATATGAATGCGTTAGTGCCAATTTCTGGGCAACTACAGACTTGCACTCCTCTATATCTATATCTATATCTATATCTATATCTATATCTATATCTATATCTATATCTATATCTATATATACTGCCATGCACTATTGTCATACTGCATCCCTCCATTTCTTTCCATGTATCAGAATTTTAGGGAACGGAAGAATGAGCAGACTGGGACTCCTTTCTCTGCAAAAGGGAAGAATGAGAGGAAACCTATTAGAGGCCTTGAAAGTTCTGAAGACAGAATTGAATAGAGTCTTAGTCAACTCCCTTTTGCAACAGCAGAGAGCAAACAGATGTTGTTAATCTCTCCACCGTCATTGCCACAATCACTTTCGCAGCCGCTGACAATTATGTCCTTGGTGTTTCTCTGAGCCAGGAATTATAGCTGGCAGATTTCAAAGAGGGCATCTTTTATGCAGCGCAACTGCCACGCACTTTGTTCTTCATTCAGATTGAGAATCGTTCGCTGAATACCTTGAGTGGATACAGCCTCCTGGTCGGAGCCCTTTTTCCTCTTAAGTCTCCCTCCAACTTCCAGCAGCTTATCCTAATTGAGTGGCCTCAAAATGTTGCATTTTAGAGTGAATGGTTACTCTTTCGTCCATGTCGTGTGAGCAACCAGAAGCTTTGCAGTCGGAAAAACACTTCCCCAACATCTCCCTGCAGCAACTACAAAAAGCCTTTTGGAATCAAAGCCAGGAGAAATGAACGGGCAACAAACCTAGAAGTCGTTGAAATGGCACTGATGGATGGGAAGGCCTGTGCTTTGGTGCTGAACACCTGTTGTGGTGGGTGTGGCATTAAGAGAGGGAGTTAGCAGGAGCATTGAGCTTAAAAGGGCTGTTTGGCATCATGGTCTGCCTGTTCTGCATACTTTTGGTGTCATTTGCTGCACCATTACTGAATTCTGAATTCTCCCTCTGTGTACCCGAATGTGGTGACTTGGGGCTTTTCACAATAACTTCATTGCAGTGTGAATGTAAACCTACTTGTGACAATAAAAAGATTATTTTAAACTTATTATTATTGATCTCACCAACATGACGTACAGCTCAATTCATTTCAAACCGTAGACGCCATTTTGACGGAAAGTACTCTCGGCGCCCCCCCAAAAAAGGTGCTTATGATCCCAATTTTGTGCTGACTGTTTACACTCATGAGTCAGTTGAGAACGAAGGGGCATCAATATAAGATAGCCACTACAAACGCTACACGGGAAAGCCTGATCCTGCAGATGAAATAAAGAATTACGGAAGAATTTATTTTACAGAGAGTGGTGGGGATGTGGAGCTCACTTCCGTATAGTAGACACAGACACGGGGAAGAAGGGAATCAAGGGTATATGGGGGCAGGGCAGCAATAACTGAAAGGAGGCTTGTGTGGAGTATAAACACTGGCAGAAACCAGTTGCTTTGGTTCCGTGCTGCAGGTTCCATAATTCTATGAAAAGGCACCTTGTAAACACAAGCCTTAGTTCAGGTAAAGCAAAAAGGTCGATTGACCATTTAAGAATGGTCGAAAGCACAGTATTTAAAACTATTGGTGCATTAAAATGATATTTGGAGCAGAAAGCATGCAAAGCACTAGAAACTATGCAATACATCCAAGTCAGGATGAACTTCTAACTGTGTTATGATGGTATGTTTTCCTGTTTGGAAGCGAATATATATCCCTTGGCACTAACCGTGTGCTATTTAGAGTTTGTTCTTTGTTTCTTGATGTACATGGCATTAAAGATACCACAGAGGATTAAAGACCATAATAAATAGCAACAGACTTGGCTTTAGGTTTTAGCTGTCCGTTTTGGGATCCTGATAGCACCGGTTCTTCTGGTTAAGATGGTTGCGAATTGCTCCAAGACGTGAGCATAATTCTAAGAGAGCACCGCACTGCAGACGTTTTTCTTCTTTATTTTGTGCCAAGGAGCCACCTGCCCTCTCGGAGAATGCAAATGATCCCATGACTCTTATTTGTAGGTGAACATGCCAGTTATTCTGATATTCTGGCTAGCATTTATTCAGGAGTAGGCCATTTGGCCCATCGAGCCTGTAATCAAACCGATCATCTACCTCGATGTCATTTCCCCCCCATTATTTCACATTCCTCAACAAACAGCACCAAAGCCAATTATTCATCACGCTGCTCTTTGTCCGACTTATTTGAACACAAATTGGCTGCCTCGTTTCCCACACAACTGCAGTGACTACAATCAAAGCAATTCTTTGGCCGTGAAGTGCCCGTGAGGGGCATTCTGAGGCTGTGAATGAAAAAGGTTCTGCCTGACCAATTTCATCAACTCCTTCATGAAAGTCAAGGTGACATCCCAGGTTTTCTCTGTGCAAGGCCATCCTGAAATCCTTTGACCAAGTTCCTTACATAAGACAACAATACACAGTTAAAACAATAACAAATTCAGCAGGAATCTGAAACAATAAAGAACTGTCTGAAGGATATAAAGAAACCAGCACCAGTTAGGAATGTGGCTTGAGAAGGATAAGGGAAAAGTACTTAATGGAGTAGCCCAAAGATCAATGTTGGCATCCGTAATGCTTTTAATTTGCATCTCGAACTGGGAGCTCCATGATCACAAATTTAATCAAACTGAAGGAATTTGGGCATGAACTAGAGAAAACAGGCGTGGATTTATAAAAGGCATTACAGAACCGAGTGCAGGTCTTGTGGCACAGTGCTAGTGCCCCTGCCTCTGAGCCAGAATCTCTGGGTTCACATCCCACCCCAGGACTTGGTGACCACAGAAGGTGCGATCATAACGCAGTCAAACAGGTTGAGTGCCAACCTTCCAAACACACACATAGAACATGGAATAGTACAGCACAGTACAGGCCCTTTGGCCCACGATGTTGTGCCAACCATTTATCCTAATGTAAGATCAACCAAACCTACATCCTTTCAATTTACTGCTGTCCATGTGCCTATCCAAGAGTCGCTTAAATGTCCCTAATGATTCTGACTCCACCATCTCTGCTGGTGGTGCATTCCACGCACTCACCACTCTCTGTGTAAAGAACCTACCTCTGACATCTCCCCTTCCTCCAATCACCTTAAAATTATGTCCCCTCGTGACAGCCATTTCCGCCCTGGGGAAAAGTCTCTGGCTATCCACTCTATCCATGCCTCTCATCACCTTGTGCACCTCTTATCAAGTCACCTCTCTTCCTTCTTCGCTCCAGTGAGAAAAGCCCTAGCTCCCTCAACCCTTCTCCATAAGACACGCCCTCCAGCCCAGGCAACATCCTGGTAAATCTCCTCTGCACTCTCTCCAAAGCATCCACATCCTTCCTATAATGAGGCGACCAGAACTGAACACAATATTCCAAGTATGGTCCAGGGTTTTATAAAGCTGCAGCAAAACCTCGTCACTCTTAAACTCAATTCCCCTGTTAATGAAAGCCAACACACCATGCGCCTTCTTAACATATGATTCTTGGACTGGCACATGGCCAGCAGTAAATTAAAGGGGTGTAGGTTAGGTTGATCTTTGATTAGGGTAAATGGTCGGCAGAACATCGTGAGCCGAAGGGCCAGTACTATGGGGACTGTTCTATGTTCTATACTCCTTATTAACAACCCTATCAGCCTGGGTGGTAACTTTGAGGGATCTATGTACGTGGACCCCAAGATCCCTCTGTTCCTCTACACTACCAAGAATCCTGCCTTTAACCCTGTATTCAGTATTCAAATTCGACTCTTCAAAATGAAACATTTCAGATTTATCTAGGTTGAACTCCAGCTGCCACTTCACAGCCCAGCTCTGCATCCCGTCAATGTCCTGTTATAACCTGCTACAGCCCTCGACACTATCTACAACTCCACCAACCTTCGTATCATCGGCAAACTTACTAACCCACCCTTCCACTTCCTCATCCAAGTCATTTATAAAAACCACAAAGAGCAGAGGTCCCAGAACAGATCCTTGCGGGGCACCACTGGTCACCGACCTCCAGGCGGAATACTTTCCATCTACTACCACTCGCTGTCTTCTATCGGCCAGCCAATTCTGTATCCAGACAGCCAAATTTCCTTTTGACCCATGCCCCCTACCATGGGGAACCTTATCAAATCGGGCCGCACGGTAGCACAAGTGGATAGCATTGTGGCTTCACAGCACCAGGGACCCAGGTTTGATTCCCCGCTGGGTCACTGTCTGTGCGGAGTCTACGTGTTCTCCCTGTGTCTGCATGGGTTTCCTCGGGCTGCTCCGATTTCCTCCCACAGTCCAGAGATGTGCAGGCTAGGTGGATTGGCCATGATAAATTGCCCTTAGTGACCAAAAAAAATGTTGGGAGTGGATATTGGGTTGCGGGGATAGGGTGGAAGTGGGGGTTTAAGTGGGTCGGTGCAGACTCGATTGGCCGAATGGCCTCCTGTACTGTATGGCCTCCTGTACTGTATGTTCTAAATGCCTTACAGAAATCTATATACACCACATCCACTGCCCGACCTTCATCAATGTGCCTCATCACATCCTCAAAGAATTCAATGAGGCTTCTGAGGCCTGACCTGCCCCTCACAAAGCCATGCTGACTATCTTTAATCAAAAATCAAACTATGTTTTTCTAAATAATCATAAATACTATCTCTCAGAATCCTTTCCAATATTCTACTCACCACATACGTAAGACTGACGGGTCTGTAATTCCCAGGGATTTCCCTATTCCCTTTCTTGAACAGGGGAACAACATTTGCCTCCCTCCAAACATCCGGTACTACTCCAGTGGAGAGTGAGGACGCAAAGATCATCGCCAACGGCCCAGCAATCTCCTCCCTCGCTTCCCGTAGTAACCTTTGGTATATGCTGTCAGCTCCAGGGGACTTATCTATCCTGATGTTTTTCAAAATCTCTAGCACATCCGCCTTCTTGATATCAACCTGTTTGAGTCTATTAACCTGGTTCACGCTGTCCTCCTGAGCAACAAGGTTCCTTTCTCCAGTCAATACTGAAGCAAAATATTCATTTAGGGCCTCCCCTGTCTCTCAGATTCTGGGCACATGTCCCTCCACTATCCCTAATCGGCCCTACTCTCACTCTGATCATCCTCTTATTTCTCACATAAGTGAAGAACACCTTGAGGTTTTTTCTAATCCTTCCTGCCAGGGCTTTTTCATGCCCCCTTCTAGCTCTCCGCAGTCCATTTTTGAGTTCCTTCCTGGCTCCCTTGTAACGCTCTAGAGTTGTGCCACATCCTTGCTTCCTCAACCTTACGTAAGCTTCCTTCTTCCTCTTGGTTAGAAGCTCCACTTCTCTTGTCATCCAAGGCTCCTTCACCTTACCATTCCTTCCTCGTCTCAGTGGGACAAAACTATCCAGCATTCGCAGCAAGTGCTCCTGAAACTTGGGTCATTGTCTGTGTGGAGTCTGCACGTTCTCCCCGTGTGTGCGTGGGTTTCCTCCGGGTGCTCCGGTTTCCTCCCACAGTCCAAAGATGTGCAGGTTAGGTGGATTGGCCATGATAAATTGCCCGTAGGGTCCAAATTGCCCTTCGTGTTAGGTGGGGTTACTGGGTTATGGGGATAGGGTGGAGGTAGGGTGCTCTTTCCAAGAGCCGGTGCACACTCGATGGGCCGAATGGCCTCCTTCTGCACTGTAAATTCTATGAAATTCTATGAAACAACCCCCACATTGCTGTTGTGCATTTCCCCGAGAACAACTGTTCCCACTTTATGCTCCTCAGCTCCTGTCTAATAGCAGTATAATTTCTCCCCCCCCCCCCCCCCCCCCCCCCAACTAAATACCTTCCCGTACTGTCTGTTCCTATCCCTCTCCATGACTATGGTAAATGTCAAGGAGTTGTGGTTACTGTCACTGAAATGCTCTCCCACTGAGATATCTGACACCTGGCCTGGTTCGTTGCCAAGCACCAAATCCAATATGGCCTCCCCCCTAGTCGGAGTTGTTGTCACTGTCACCGAAATGCTCTCCCACTGAGATATCTGACACCTGGCCTGGTTCGTTGCCAAGCTCCAAATCCAATATGGCCTCCCCCCAAGTCGGAGTTGTGGTCACTTTCACCGAAATGCTCTCCCACCGAGATATCTGATGCCTGGTCTGGTTCGTTGCCAAGCACCAAATCCAATATGGCCTCCCACCAAATCAGCCTATCCACATATTGAGCCAGGAATCTTTCCTGTACACACCTGACAAAATCTGCTCCATCCAAACCATTTGCATTCAGGAGGTTCCAGTCAATGTAGGGAAGTTGAAGTCACCCATGACAACAACTCTGTTACTTCTGCATCTTTCCAGGATCTGCAGCCCAATCTGTTCCTTTATCTTTCTAGCTGCTATTGGGGGGGTCTATAGAAAACTCCCAATAAAGTGACTGCTCCTTTCTTGTTTCTGACTTCCACCCATACTGACTCAGCAGACAAACCCTCCTCGACTACCTCCTTTTCTGCAGCTGTGATGCACTCCCTAATTAACAGTGCCACTCCCCCTCCTCTTTTACCTCCCTTCCTATTCTTCTTAAAAAATCTAAACCCTGGAACATCTAACAACCATTCCTGACCTTGTGAAATCCATGTCTCCGTAATGGCCACAACATCGTAGTTCCAAGTACTGATCCATGCTCTAAGTTCATCTCCCTTATTCCTGACACTCCTTGCATTGAAGCAGACACATATGGCTGGCAGTAAGAGCGAGAGAGACTCCTGGTGAGCCATGCTTGATATAGAGTGATGTTCCTCAAATCCTACGCCGAGTAACTCGCCTCACGACCCCCCCCCCCACCCACCCCCAAACCCAACAAACCTGTCCACCGTCTACAAGGCACAAGCCAGGACTGTAATGGTACTCTCCACTTGTCTAGATGAGTGCAGCTCCAACAACACTCAAGAATCTCGACACCAACCAAGACAAACCAGCCCACTTGATTGCTCTTCTTTCCACAAACATTCAAACCCTCCACCAATGACGAACAGTGGCAACTGTGTGAAGATGCACTGCAGTAACTCACCAAAGTTCCTCCCAACAGAACCTTCCAAACACATGACCACGACCATCTGGAAGGACAAGAGCAGCAGATACCTGCGAACCCCATCACCTGGAGGTTCCCCTCCAAGTCACTCCCAGCCGTGACTTGGAAATATATTGCCGTTCCTTCACTGGGGCAACATCCTGGAACTCCATCCCTAACAGCACAGTGGGTGAACCTACCCCTCAAGGACTGCAGTGGTTCAAGAAGGCAACTCATCACCACCTTCTGAAGACAACTAGGGTTGGGCAATAAATGCTGGCCTAACCAGTGCCCACATCCCATAAATGAATTTTAAAAAGACACTGGTGACGGACTCACTAGTTATGGAACCAGACAAAAGTCTTCCTTAGTGCTCCACTAGGTGCTGGAAGAAAATTGGAATTGGACAGAAAATATTCTGCACTGTAAATTCTGTTCTATTAGATGAGCAGAACAATGGCAGATTAAAATTAATACCAATAAACAAATATTAGTTTAAAAAGGGTGGCATAATCTGTGAATGCTGTAGAAACAGCAAGATGGAATGGGGAACCTGTGGATGTGGTATATCTAGGCTTCCAGAAGGCGTTTGACAAGGTGCTGTATAAAAGACTGATCCAGAAGATGCGATCACAGGAGATTGGGGGTAGAGTGCTAGATTGGATTCAGGATTAGCTGACTGACAGAAAGCAGAGGGTCTGGTTAAATAGGTCCTTCTCTGGATGGTGAACTATACCTCGCGGGATGCCGTCAGTCCTCTGACCTCAACTGTTTACAATCTTGATCTGTAAGCAGGGACAGAGCAAAATTTGCAGATGATACAAATACAGGTGGAAAAGCCAGCCGTGAAGAGGAGATAGAGTTTAAAGACGGATATAGATAGGCTGGGAGAATGGGCCAAAATTTGGCAGATGGAGTTTAATGTGGATAAGTGTGAGGTTATCCATTTTGGCTGAAAAAGTAAAAAGGCAAATAATTATCTAAATGGAAAGCAGATTCCAAATGCGTCTGAGCAGAGAGATCTGGGTGCCTTTATTCATGAATCACAAAGTCGTTCTGCAGGTACAGCATGTAATAAAAAAAGGCAAATGGAATGTTAGCATTTATTGCAAAAGGACTGGAGCATAAAAGTAAATAGTGTTGTTGCAATTGTATAGGGTGTTGGTGAGACCACATCTGGAGTCTAGTTTTGGTCTCCTTATTTGAGGAAGTTCAGAAGAACTGCCTTCAATGCCACCAAATTGATTTTGGGATTGAAAGAGTTGACATATGAGGAGAGATTGAACAGTTTGGGCTTATACTTGCTGGAGTTTACAAGAATAGAGAGGGGATCTGGTTGACGTGTATAAAATACTAAGAGAGACTGATAAAGTAAATGTAGACCAAATGTTCCCCCTTGTGGGGAAATCTAGAACGAGAGGACATATATAAGACCATAAGACATAGGAGTGGAAGTAAGGCCATTCGGCCCATCGAGTCCACTCCACCATTCAATCATGGTTGATTTCAACTCCATTTACCCGCTCTCTCCCCATAGCCCTTAATTCCTCGAGAAATCAAGAATTTATCAATTTCTGTCTTAAAGACACTCAATGTCCCGGCCTCCACCGCCCTCTGTGGCAATGAATTCCACAGACCTACCACTCTCTGGCTGAAGAAATTTCTCCTCATCTCTGTTCTAAAGTGACTCCCTTTTATTCTAAGGCTGTGCCCCCGCGTCCTAGTCTCCCCTGCTAATGGAAACAACTTCCCTACGTCCATCCTATCCAAGCCATTCATTATCTTGTACGTTTCTATTAGATCTCCCCTCAACCTCCTAAACTCCAATGAATATAATCCCACGATCCTCAGACGTTCATCGTATGTTAGGCCTACCATTCCTGGGATCATCCGTGTGAATCTCCGCTGGACCCGCTCCAGTGCCAGTATGTCCTTCCTGAGGTATGGGGCCCAAAATTGCTCACAGTATTCTAAATGGGGCCTAACTAGTGCTTTATAAAGCCTCAGAAGTACATCCCTGCTTTTATATTCCAAGCCTCTTGAGATAAATGACAACATTACATTTGCTTTCTTAATTACGGACTCAACCTGCAAGTTTACCTTTAGAGAATCCTGGACTAGGACTCCCAAGTCCCTTTGCACTTTAGCATTATGAATTTTGTCACCGTTTAGAAAATAGTCCATGCCTCTATTCTTTTTTCCAAAGTGCAAGACCTCGCACTTGCCCACGTTGAATTTCATCAGCCACTTCTTGGACCATTCTCCTAAACTGTCTAAATCTTTCTGCAGCCTCCCCACCTCCTCAATACTACCTGCCCCTCCACCTATCTTTGTATCATCGGCAAACTTGGCCAGAATGCCCCCAGTCCCGTCATCTAGGTCGTTAATATATAAAGAGAACAGCTGTGGCCCCAACACTGAACCCTGCGGGACACCACTTGTCACCGGTTGCCATTCCGAAAAAGAACCTTTTATCCCAACTCTCTGCCTTCTGTCTGACAGACAATCGTCAATCCATGTTAGTACCTTGCCTCGAGTACCATGGGCCCTTATTTTACTCAGGAGTCTCCCGTGAGGCACCTTGTCAAAGGCCTTTTGGAAGTCAAGATAGATAACATCCATTGGCTCTCCTTGGTCTAACCTATTTGTTATCTCTTCAAAGAACTCTAACAGGTTTGTCAGGCACGACCTCCCCATACTAAATCCATGCTGACTTGTCCTAATCCGACCCTGCACTTCCAAGAATTTAGAAATCTCATCCTTAACGATGGATTCTAGAATTTTGCCAACAACCGAGGTTAGGCTAATTGGCCTATAATTTTCCATCTTTTTTCTTGTTCCCTTCTTGAACAGGGGGGTTACAACAGCGATTTTCCAATCCTCTGGGACTTTCCCTGATTCCAGTGACTTTTGAAAGATCATAACTAACGCCTCCACTATTTCTTCAGCTATCTCCTTTAGAACTCTAGGATGTAGCCCATCTGGGCCCGGAGATTTATCAATTTTCAGACCTTTTAGTTTCTCTAGCACCTTCTCCTTCGTGATGGCAACCATATTCAACTCTGCCCCCTGACTTTCCTGAATTGTTGGGATATTACTCATGTCTTCTACTGTGAAGACTGACGCAAAGTACTTATTAAGTTCCTCAGCTATTTCCTTGTCTCCCATCACTAGATTACCAGCGCCATTTTGGAGCGGCCCAATGTCTACTTTTGCCTCCCGTTTGTTTTTAATGTATTTAAAGAAACTTTTACTATCATTCCTAATGTTACTGGCTAGCCTACCTTCATATTTGATCCTCTCCTTCCTTATTTCTCTCTTTGTTATCCTCTGTTTGTTTTTGTAGCCTTCCCAATCTTCTGACTTCCCACTACTCTTTGCCACATTATAGGCTCTCTCTTTTGCCTTGATGCATTCCCTGACTTCCTTTGTCAGCCATGGCTGCCTAATCCTCCCTCTGATAACCTTTCTTTTCTTTGGGATGAACCTCTGCACTGTGTCCTCAATTACTCCCAGAAACTCCTGCCATTGCTGTTCTACTGTCTTTCCCACTAGGCTCTGCTTCCAGTCGATTTTCGTCAGTTCCTCCCTCATGCGCCTGTAATTACCTTTATTTAACTGTAAAACCTTTACATCTGATTCTACCTTCTTTCTTTCAAATTGCAGACTGAATTCTACCATATTATGATCACTGCTTCCTAAGTGTTCCCTTACTTTAAGATCTTTTATCAATTCTGGCTCATTACATAACACTAAGTCCAGAATAGCCTGTTCCCTCGTGGGCTCCATCACAAGCTGTTCCAAAAAGCCATCCTGTAAACATTCAATGAATTCCCTTTCTTTGGGTCCACTGGCAACATTATTTACCCAGTCCACCTGCATATTGAAGTCCCCCATGATCACTGTGACCTTGCCTTTCTGACATGCCCTTTCTATTTCGTGGTGCATTTTGTGCCCCTGGTCCTGACCACTGTCAGGAGGCCTGTACATAACTCCCATTATGTTTTTTTTGCCTTTGTGGTTCCTCAACTCTACCCACACAGACTCCACATCGTCTGACCCTATGTCGTTTAGTGCTATTGATTTAATTTCATTTCTAATTAACAAGGCAACCCCGCCCCCTCTACCCACCTCTCTGTCTTTTCGATAGGTTGTAAATCCCTGGATGTTTAACTGCCAGTCCTGAACCCCCTGCAACCACGTCTCTGTGATGCCTACCACATCATACCTGCCAGTCACAATCTGGGCCACAAGCTCATCTACCTTGTTCCGTACACTGCGGGCATTTAAATATAGCACCTTTAATTCCCTATAGACTGTCCCTTTTTGTTTTCTTAGTGTGGTGGACCTTGGTTTACTGAGCCTTTCCATACACTGTGTCATATTTTGTGAGATGGGGACTATCGTAACCTCTCCTGAGCTCTGTCTTTTCCTGATTTTTTGTAATCCTAAGCAGCTACGCTTCCCACTGATCCCTTCACCTCTTCGTTCCCTGACTTTCCCTCCCCCCCCCCCAATCTCTAGTTTAAAGTCCTATTGACCACCCTATTTACTCTTTTTGCCAGAACACTGGTCCCAGCTCGGTTCAGGTGGAGACCATCCCAACGGTATAGGTCCCACCTGTCCCAAAACTGATGCCAGTGTCCCATGAAAAGGAACCCCTCTTTCCCACACCACTCTTTCAGCCACGTGTTAACTTCCCTTATTCTTGCCTCACCATGCCAATTTGCACGTGGCTCGGGCAGTAATCCGGAGATTATAACCCTTGAGGACCTGTTTTTTAATTTGAATCCTAACTCTTTATAATCTCTAAACAGGTCCTCTTTCCTAGACTTGCCTAAGTTGTTGGTACCGACATGGAGCACAACAACTGGATCCTCCCCCTCCCTCTCCAATATCCTTTCAAGCCGGTCAGAGATGTCCCGCACCCTAGCACCGGGCAGGCAACATACCATGCGGGACCCTCTATCCTGCTCACAAAGGATACTATCTATCCCTCTGATAATAGAATCCCCTACAACTATAACTTGCCTATTTACTTCCTCCCCTTGAATGGCCTGCTGAACCATGGTGCCTTGGTCAGCTGACTCATCCTTCCTGCAGCCCTGTTTGCCATCCACACAGGGAGCAAGTGCCTCGTACCTGTTGGACAGGGTCAAGGGCTGAGGCGGTAGATTTAAAACTGAGATACTGGGGCTGGTTTAGCTCACTGGGCTAAATCGCTGTCTTTTAATGCAAACCAATTGACCAGCAGCATGGTTCAATTCCCGTACCAGCCTCCCCGGGCAGGCGCCGGAATGTGGCGACTAGCGGCTTTTCACAGTAACTTAATTGAAGCCTACTCGTGACAATAAGCGATTTTCATTCATTTCAGCAGGATCTACTTCTCGCAGAGGGTGATAAGAACATAAGAACATAAGAACTAGGAGCAGGAGTAGGCCATCTGGCCCCTCGAGCCTGCTCCGCCATTCAATTAGATCATGGCTGATCTTTTGTGGACTCGGCTCCACTTTCTGGCCCGAACACCATAACCCTTAATCCCTTTATTCTTCAAAAAACTATCTATCTTTACCTTAAAAACATGTAATGAAGGAGCCTCAACTGCTTCACTGGGCAAGGAATTCCATAGGTTCACAACCCTTTGGGTGAAGAAGTTCCTCCTAAACTCAGTCCTAAATCTACTTCCCCTTATTTTGAGGCTATGCCCCCTAGTTCTGATTTCACCCGCCAGTGGAAACAACCTGCCCGCATCTATCCTATCTATTCCCTTCATAATTTTAAATTTTTCTATAAAATCCCCCCTCATCCTTCTAAATTCCAACGAGTACAGTCCCAGTCTACTCAACCTCTCCTCATAATCCAACCCCTTCAGCTCTGGGATTAACCTAGTGAATCTCCTCTGCACACCCTCCAGCGCCAGTACGTCCTTTCTCAAGTAAGGAGACCAAAACTGAACACAATACTCCAGGTGTGGCCGCACTAACACCTTATACAATTGCAACATAACCTCCCTAGTCTTAAACTCCATCCCTCTAGCAATGAAGGACAAAATTCCATTTGCCTTCTTAATCACCTGTTGCACTCGTAAACCAACCTTCTGTGACTCATGCACTAGCACACCCAAGTCTCTCTGAACAGCGGCATGCTTTAATATTTTATCGTTTAAATAATAATCCCGTTTGCTGTTATTCCTACCAAAATGGATAACCTCACATTTGTCAACATTGTATTCCATCTGCCAGACCCTAGCCCATTCACTTAACCTATCCAAATCCCTCTGCAGACTTCCAGTATCCTCTGCACTTTTCGCTTTACCACTCATCTTAGTGTCATCTGCAAACTTGGACACATTGCCCTTGGTCCCCAACTCCAAATCATCTATGTAAATTGTGAACAATTGTGGGCCCAATACGGATCCCTGAGGGACACCACTAGCTACTGATTGCCAACCAGAGAAACACCCATTTATCCCAACTCTTTGCTTTCTATTAATTAACCAATCCTCTATCCATGCTACTACTTTACCCTTAATGCCATGCATCTTTATCTTATGCAGCAACTTTTTGTGTGGCACCTTGTCAAAGGCTTTCTGGAAATCCAGATATACCACATCCATCGGCTCCCCGTTATCTACTGCACTGGTAATGTCCTCAAAAAATTCCACTAAATTAGTTAGGCATGACCTGCCCTTTACGAACCCATGCTGCGTCTGCCCAATGGGACAATTTGTATCCAGATGCCTTGCAATTTCTTCCTTGATGATAGATTCCAGCATCTTCCCTACTACCGAAGTTAAGCTCACTGGCCTATAATTTCCTGCTTTCTGCCTACCTCCTTTTTTAAACAGTGGCGTCACGTTTGCTAATTTCCAATCCACCGGGACCACCCCAGAGTCTAGTGAATTTCGGTAAATTATCACTAGTGCATCTGCAATTTCCCTAGCCATCTCTTTTAGCACTCTGGGATGCATTCCATCAGGGCCAGGAGACTTGTCTACCTTTAGCCCCATTAGCTTGCCCATCACTCCAACCTTAGTGATAACAATCCTCTCAAGGTCCTCACCTGTCATAGCCTCATTTCTATCAGTCGCTGGCATGTTATTTGTGTCTTCCACTGTGAAGACCGACCCAAAAAACCTGTTCAGTTCCTCAGCCATTTCCTCATTTCCCATTATTAAAACTCCCTTCTCATCCTCTAAAGGACCAATATTTACCTTAGCCACTCTTTTTTGTCTTATATATTTGTAAAAACTTTCACTGTCTGTTTTTATATTCTGAGCAAGTTTACTCTCATACTCTATCTTACTCTTCTTTATAGCTTTTTTAGTAGCTTTCTGTTGCCCCCTAAAGATTTCCCAGTCCTCTAATCTCCCAGCAATCTTTGCCACTTTATATGCTTTTTCCTTCAATTTGATACTCTCCCTTATTTCCTTAGATATCCACGGTCGATTTTCCCTCTTTCTTCTGTCCTTCCTTTTTGTTGGTATAAACCTTTGCTGAGCACTGTGAAAAATCGCTTGGAAGGTTCTCCACTGTTCCTCAACTGTTCCACCATAAAGTCTTAGCTCCCAGTCTACCTTAGCTAGTTCTTCTCTCATCCCCTTGTAATCTCCTTTGTTTAAACACAAAACACTAGTATTTGATTTTACTTTCTCACCCTCCATCTGTATTTTAAATTCCACCATATTGTGATCGCTCCTTCCGAGAGGATCCCTAACTATGAGATCATGAATCAGTCCTGTCTCATTACACAGGACAAGATCTAGGACCGCTTGTTCCCTCATAGGTTCCATTACATACTGTTCTAGGAAACTATCGCGGATACATTCTATAAACTCCTCCTCAAGGTTGCCTTGACCGACCTGGTTAAACCAATCGACATGTAGATTAAAATCCCCCATGATAACTGCTGTACCATTTCTACATGCATCAGTTATTTCTTTGTTTATTGCCTGCCCCACCATATCGTAACTATTTGGTGGCCGATAGACTACTCCTATCAGTGACTTTTTCGCCTTACTATTCCTGATTTCCACCCAAATGGATTCAACCTTATCCTCCATAGCACCGATGTCATCCCTTACTATTGCCCGGATGTCTTCCTTAAATAACAGAGCAACACCACCTCCCTTACCATCCACTCTGTCCTTCCGAATAGTTTGATACCCTCGGATATTTAACTCCCAGTCGTGACCATCCTTTAACCATGTTTCAGTAATGGCCACTAAATCATAGTCATTTACGATGATTTGTGCCATCAACTCATTTACTTTATTCCGAATACTACGAGCATTCAGGTAAAGTACACTTATGTTGGTTTTTTTACCTCTGTTTTGAATCTTAACATCTCCAGTTTTATTCCTTTTGTTATTACTGGGCCTATTCACTGAGCTCCCCTCAGTCACTGTGCCTTGTACTGTCGCCCTTTTAGATTTTTGACTATGTCTTCGCTGCCTTGCACTTTTCCCCTTACTTCCTTTTGCTTCTGTCCCTGTTTTACTACCTTCCAACTTCCTGCATCGGTTCCCATCCCCCTGCCACATTAGTTTAAACCCTCCCCAACAGCTCTAGGACATCGGTTCCAGTCCTGCCCAGGTGCAGACCGTCCGGTTTGTACTGGTCCCACCTCCCCCAGAACCGGTCCCAATGCCCCAGGAATTTGAATCCCTCCCTCTTGCACCATCTCTCGAGCCACGCATTCATCCTATCTATCCTGACATTCCTACTCTGACTAGCTCGTGGCACTGTAGCAATCCTGAGATTACTACCTTTGAGGTCCTACTTTTTAGTTTAACTCCTAACTCCCTGAATTCCGCTTGTAGGACCTCATCCCGTTTTTTACCTATATCGTTGGTGCCTATGTGCACCACGACAGCTGGCTGTTCACCCTCCCCCCCCCCCCCCCCCCCCCCCCAGAATGTCCTGCAGCCGCTCCGAGACATCCTTGACCCTTGCACCAGGGAGGCAACATACCATCCTGGAGTCTTGATTGCGTCCACAGAACCGCCTGTCTATTCCCCTTACGATCGAGTCCCCTATCACCATAGCCCTGCCATTTTTCTTCCTGCCCTGCTGTGCAGCAGAGCCAGCCACGGTGCCATGAACCTGGCTGCTGCTGCCCTCCCCTGGTGAGCCATCTCCCTCAACAGTATCCAAAGCGGTATATCTGTTTTGCAGGGAGATGACCGCAGGGGACACCTGCACTGCCTTCCTACTCTTGCTCTTTCTTTTGGTCACCCATTTTCTATCTCCCTCAGTAACCTTCACCTGCGGTGTGACCAACTCGCTAAACGTGCTATCCACGACCTCCTCAGCATCGCGGATGCTCCAAAGTGAGTCCATCCGCAGCTCCAGAGCCGTCAAGCGGTCTAACAAGAGTTGCAACTGAACACACTTCTTGCTCGTGAAGGAGCCAGGGACAGTGGACGTGTCCCTGAGCTCCCACATCGCACACGAGGAGCATGACACGGGTCTGGGATCTCCTGCCATGTCTTAAACCCTTGGTAAACTTAAACAACTAGAATTTCAAATTAAAATAAATAAATTAGACAATGAAAAGAAAAAGAGAGACTACTTACCAGTCACTTACCAGGGTTAAAAAGCACCTCCTCGCACTCTGCACCGAATTACCTCACTGCACCAAATTACCAAGTTTCAATCCCCACTCTGGATGAGTCTCACTCCGGATGTGTCTCCTGGAAAAGTGCTAGCTTTTGAATTTGTGGAACTCACTGCCCCATAATGCAGTAGAATCTGAATCATTAAATGGTTTCAAGAAGGAGGTAGAAATATTTCTGATTTTGTAATGGGTTAAATGGACATGGGGTACAGGCAGGGAGGTGGTTTTGAGACCAGGAAGAGATCAGCCACATTCTGATTGAATGGCGGAACAGGCTCAAAATGCTAAATTTCTTACTTCTGCTCCGAATACAAATGCGCCTGTGCTTCAAAAGCGGGGCTCAAATGAACCAGAAGAGTTTATTCATAGGAAAGATCTGGGAATAAAGAATTTATTGGATGAATGTGCTTTAAGCTGGGGCTGGTTTAGCTCACTTGGCTAAATTGCTGGCTTTTAAAGCAGACCAAGCAGGCCAGCAGCACGGTTCGATTCCCGTACCAGCCTCCCCGGACAGGCGCTGGAATGTGGCGACTAGGGGCTTTTCACAGTAACTTCATTGAAGCCTACTCGTGACAATAAGCGATTTTCATTTCATTTCTTTAAGCTAGAGTCAAAAGTCAGTGATGCAGTTAAGGACACTAGTGTTTACAGTAAATTATCAGGCAGAATACGTCTGGAATCCATGTAGTAAGCATGTGCCATGTAGTAAGCATGTAAGGACTGGGGGGCAGCTGCTCCAGGGCAGCCTTTGTGCCACTTTACCTTGTGAATAAATACCCTGGCAAAGTCTGCAGTGTGCAATCTATTACAGTAACCTAACAGCACTCTGGGTGTACATACACCATACGGACGGCAGCACTTCAAGAAGGCTGTTCACCACCTTCTGAAGGGCAATTAGGGATGGACGATAGATGCTTGCTGAGCCGCGACCCCCACATCTCATGAAATAATCTGGTGAAAGCTAGGGGTGGCACAGTAGCACATTGGTTAGCACTGTTGCTTCACAGCGCCTGGGACCCGGGTTTGATTCCTGGCTTGGGTCACTGTCTGTGCAGAGCCTGCATATTCTCTCCGCGTCTGCGTGGGTTTCCTCTGGGTGCTCCAGTTTCCTCCCACAAGTCCCAAAAGACGTGCTTGTTAGGTGAATTGGACATTCTAAATCCTTCCTCTCTGTACCCAAACAGGCGCCGGAGTGTAGCGACTAGAGGATTTTCACTAACTTCATTGCAGTGATAATGTAAGCCTACTTGTGACAGTAATAAAGATTATTATTATTAATTTTTTAAAAATTCTATGATTCTAGTTAGGAACCATGACTGCAGTAGATAGCCTATATTCCCTGGAATTCTTCCATCCAACCCTCCTGATCTTTAAAATAATGGTGACGTTGTAGACAGCTGTAAGATGGTATAATCATTGCATTTTCCATTAGAGTGCAAGCTTCCACACCTGTAGTCATAGACTAGTTGCACGTTCATGTGAACAGAAGAGTTATTTGTTCGTGAAGAGGATTATATTGATGACGGTGGTGTGTACGGGTGTCAAAGTTACATGAATTTTGACCAATCTAACTAGATTTTTAACTGAATGGTTATAGTTTAAAGAAATCTGGTGGGTTCTTAAGACCCAACCCACCCCCATTATAGAACCCACCCCAATTTCAAACTATATATTTCAAAAGCGTGCAGCTTTAAGAAGCTCTGAATAGTGTTGAAAACAGCAGAATATCAAAGAATCAATGGAAACGAAAAAAACAATTGAGCAAGGTGAACAGTATTTAATGGAGGCACGAGAAGTCTCACTCGCTGGGTAGAGAGCAGACGAGAGCCCTTGGCACCTCTTTTAAGAAAGGCCCGGCACATTATGTGCCAATCTGAGCTCTGGGTGGGCTTTTCCTGGGATTATGAATGTCAGGGGTGGATGAGCCACTTGCTGAGAATTTCCGGCAAATCAGAGGCCAGGAGCTCTTCATTGCTCAGTGACGCTATGGCGGGGAGGACACAATGACTGCTGCTGGTACTGCACCCACTCGAGGCCTAGAATCACCAAGGGCACCAGGCCACAGGTGAGTCACGGCAGAGGGGTTTGAAAGATGTTGGCAGCAAGGACAGGGTGTTAACTCTCAGAGGGCCATGCCACTTCACACCGCCAGGGTCCCAGGTTTGATTCCGGCTTGGTTCACTGTCTGTGCAGAGACTGCACGTTCTCCCCATGTCTGCCTGGGTTTCCTCCGGGTGCTGCGGTTTCCTCCCACAGTCCAAAGACATGCAGGTTAGGTGGATTGGACGTGCTAAATTGCCCTTGGCGTCTAAAAAGGTTAGGAGGGGTTATTGGGTTACGGGGATAGGGTGGAAGTGAGGGCTTAAAGTGGATCGGTGCAGACTCGATGGGCCAAATGGCCTCCTTCTGCACTGTATGCTCTATGTTTAAATTTGGGGCATTCTGAATTCTCCCTCTGTGTACCCGAACAGGCGCCAGAATGTGGCGACAAAGGGCTTTTCACAGTAACTTCGTTGCAGTGCCAATGTAAGCCTACTTGTGACAATAAAGATTATTAGAATTGGCAGCAGGGTGGGAAGGCGGTCCACAAGCATTAAATTCCACCCAGTACGTTTACCAAAACGATGAAAGTAAATTACTGCAGAGGCTGGAATTTGCTACAAAAACAGAAAATACTGGACAATCTCAACAGGTCTGATAGCACCTGTGGAAAGAGAACGGAGCTAACGGTTCGAGTCTGGGTAACTCTTTGTCAAAGAGGTGGTTCCCATAAAAAGGTGGTTCCCTTAGAGAAAAAGATACAATGTTATGGCCGAGCTGTCCATGCAGCGCCTGTTTTAAATGGTGCATCAGAAACATAGAAACAGAAAATCAGAGCAGGAGGAGGCCATTTGGATCTTTGAGTCTGCTCTGCCATTCATTATGATCATGGCTGGTCATCCAACTCGCATGTCTGGAGCCGCTGTTTAGGTTCTCTGTTTAGGTACTCCGACCACATTAGCTTTTTTTATTGGGCTGTAATAACCCCCACAGAGAAATCATAATTGATCCCTCCCCGTCGAGCTCATGGAATCTGAGCTTCCCCACTAGTGGGTGGAGGCCCACCCAGCTGGGCCCGTGAGGTTGAGCATAAAAGCCGGCCCAACAGGGACCAGCATGTTGGTTGCTCCAATGGACTAGGCCATGTAAATAGTTTGCTTCCGTGGGAAGCCTTTATGTTACTCTAATTACATCTATGTTCTTCCTACTGCTGGTTTCCTGGTCATAATAGGAGCCATAATGAACCTAGTGCCTGAAAGATACAAGGACAATTCAGAAAGACATTGTGAAGTATGTTGTGCAATAGCAGTGATCAGGCTCCTGGCCTCCTGTTTAATAACACCTATTGCACCATTCAGCACATCATTAGCCGCTTGGCACATTACTTTAGGGTGTGAACTGTATTGAACACAAGAAGCTACACATTCAAACTGGTGATGGGCAAACCTAGGACTGATCTAATCAGCACTTGAGTAGATTTCACAATGACCAGCAAGTAAAAAAACAGCCTTTCAAGTAGATGGTGCTATCCTTTAATTTATTTAATCTTTGAATTAAAATGGGTTGAATATACTTACTAATAGATTATAACCTGCCACAGCAGGAGCTGCTACCTGCTCTCTATATTTTGAATATCTACATAGTTTTAAAAATTAATGACTTAAGGATGAACAATCAAGGGGCTGGTTTGACACACTGGGCTAAATCGCTGGCTATTAAAGCAGGCCACCAGCACGGTTCAATTCCCGTACCAGCCTCCCCGAACAGGAGCCGGAATGTGGCGACTAGGGGCTTTGCACAGTAACTTCACTGAAGCCTACTGGTGACAATAAGCAATTTTCATTTCATTTCAATTACAACTTCATCAAAATTAACTCACGGGCTGAGACTGACATTCTGACGGAGTTACACGAGACTTCTACTCGAGGTATTTTCTGTACAAAATGGCTGCAAAGGAGAGACTAGGTTAAACTAGGTTAATCCCAGAGTTGAAGGGGTTGGATTACGAGGAGAGGTTGAGTAGACTGGGACTAATACTCGTGGAATTTAGAAGGATGCGGGTTGGATCTTATAGAAACATATAAAATTATGAAGGGAATAGATAGGATAGATGCAGGGAGGTTGTTTCCACTGGCGGGTGAAAGCAGAACTATGGGGCATAGCCTCAAAATAAGGGGAGGTAGATTTAGGACTGAGTTTAGGAGGAACTTCTTCACCCAAAGGGTTGTGAATCTATGGAATTCCTGCCCAGTAAAGTAGTTGAGGCTCCTTCATTAAATGTTTTCAAGATAAACATAGATAGTTTTTTGAAGAATAAAGGAATAAAGGGTTATAGTGTTCAGCCGGGTAAGTGGAGCTGAGTCCACAAAAGATCAGCCATGATCTCATTGAATGGCGGAGCAGGCTCGAAGGCCAGATGGCCTACTCCTGCTCCTAGTTATTATGTTCCAAATTGTCTTAGCGTACAAATTAGGAGCAAGAGTAGGTCACTTGACCCTTTGAGCCTGCAGTGCTGTTCAATAAGGTGATGGTTGAATTTAACAGTGGCCTCAACACCACTTTCCTGCCTACACCTGACACCCTTTTACTCCTTTGTTAGTCACAAATATATCTACCCCTGCCTTAAAATATTTCAGTGACCTTGACTTCTCCACTCTCTCTGGGGAAAAGAATTACGCAGAATTTGAGTGAAAAAAAAATCTCCTCATTTCGTTTTTAATTGGAGACCCCTTATTTTTGTTATCAGCTGCTGTTGTATAAAGAGTCAAAGGTTCTGCTCCTTTTCCACAAACACCTTTATCTCGCTTTAACAGACTCTGCACAAAACACTATCATCACATCAGCTGACACAAAGGCCACCCCTTTACGTATCAGTGTCAATTATTGGATACTTAACATAAATGAGACAACTAATTGGAATGCCTCTTAACCCATTAATTAACCATTTTTAAATAGCGTCGCCTAGTTCTGGTGGTGATTTTCTGGCTGTTGTTGCCTGTGGGATCTTCCTGTCCCGTCGACAGCTGCGGGACTAGAGGACCCTGCCGCTGGCCAATGGCGGGACACCTCCTGCCGCCGAGAAACACGTCGTGGGGAGGGGGGGGGGGGTACTGATAATGCATCCTCTCCCAAAAGGGTAACATTGGTAGATTAATTAGATATAATGCCATCCAAAATGACAATTTTAAGCTGTTTATTTGTGCCTGATGGGACTAACTATTCAAAATTCTTTTGGTCTACGTCAGTGATATGTGACCATTGCTCGGGCTCAAATAATTGGTGTATGTTTGCAGTCCATCATGCATGCCATACTACATCCCATGATCCTAGAATATCTGACATTATCCATCAATCCATAATTGTGAATGAACATTTGGATTTTGTAATGCCTGGGGGTGTAATCCTTAATAGTTTATAACATTACACAATTTCACATCTCTTTTCCCCCCCCACACTTAAAATAGGAGAAAGAAATAGGAGCAAAACATTCCAGGTGATCAGGAGTAATTGAATAACTCCACCAAAGAGCTAGTGATGGGCCAGATGACTCCTTACATGCTGCATTTTCCCACAATTCCAGGATTCTTGCGAATTGTAATTCATTCTCTGCAGATGTTCAATATATTTTGCCAGCCATGTTAATTTCATGTACTTTGTGTTTTATTTGTCAGGTTCTAATATGCAGAAACTACATGGGTGACGTGGATATGAATGAAATTGACTACTTCCTGCCGATGCTGATGCAGAAGGAGGATGAGGGGACCAGTTCCCCCTTCCTCATCCATGGACGTGTTCACTTCCTCTGGATAAGGCACAATAACCTATATCGTATCCTTCATAGTGGTGGATCTGGCATGGGGGAGATCTCTTTTGCAGCCCCCTGGTTTAGAGCAGGGTGTGAGGGTGATATTGGAGGGGATTTTGTTTGGCAACATGGTGGATCTGTTGTATAGCCTCGTGCAGCACTGAGGTTACTTGTCCCGTCATACGTGTGGCAAAGTGGGTTGAAGGATCAGAGGCAATCTGTACTGCAGCCCTTGCTTGAAGAACAATAATCTGTACTGCCTCCTTATCCACAGGAGGATTAACCAAAAGGGGTATCGTACTTTTATCAGGGAAGGTTTTTCAGATAATTTACCTGCTATTGGATTTGTTCCCTTGTGGAATGTTAAGTAATGGGTTAAGAGACATTGCAATTAGTTGTCTCATTTATGTTGTGTCCAATGATTGACACTGATATGTGAAGGGGCTTTAGGTGGCCTCTGGGACTGGTGATGTGTAGAGTTTTGTGCCGAGTCAGTTGGAAGAAATAAAGTGTGTTGGTGAAAAAAGGAGCAGAACTTTCGTCTCTTCACACCACAGCATCTAATACGTCTAACATTGAAGGTGGGGTGGAGGTCGGGGTTTTGGTATGTGCAGTTAGCAATGTCCACCTGGAATGCTCATGCATGTAACCAGAAGAAGGGAGACCTGGCAGATTATAGCAGTGGGGCGAGTGGGGTTCGCTGCTGATAGCAATGGCGTGTAGTTGAAGTGTCAGAGCTGTTTTCGTACTTCCTGACAAAAGGGGTGTGTCTTCAATTAGCTGCAGGGAATAATAGGCAGCAAAAACATCAAAATTGGGGGTTGCTTGGGTTTGGGGCCGAGGGTGGGAGGGGGTGGGGGTAAGAGTGTGATTTCAACTGACAGCTGCTTCACTTGTAAAGGCCTGGATGAGATATAAGCCCAAGATATTAAGTTGCCAATTTAATTCTGAAGTAATTCATAAATTAAGAATGATTTGTAAACTACTGTGAACCTGATGTTCCCATTGGCAATGTCAGTGGATGATGCTTTACCCACTAGTTTAATGTTTCACTCTGACTGCCAGCAGTCATATAACACCAGCATTAAAATACCAGACAGAAAAACGTCATAGAATGTGCTAAGCGTTCATTCATTAACGTATGCAACAATACTTTCTCACCTCATGTGAACACATGAATTTAGGAGCAATTGTGGCCACTCATCCCTTCAACAAGCCTGTTCCGCCATTCAATAAGATTGGATTGTAACAGCAACTCCACATTCCCGCCTATCCCCCAATAACCTTTCACCCCCTTGCTTATCAAGTATCTATCTGCATCTGCATTAAAAATATTCGAGGACTCTGCCACCGTCATCTTTTTGAGGAAGAGTAATCAGAGACTCTGAGAAAAAGAAATTCTCCTTCTGTCTGTCTTAAATGAGTGACCACATGCGTTGGGTTTTCTAGTCAGCCCCACCTCCAGGATTGTCCAGTTCCCCTGAAAGTCAGTGGACATTTTGGTTGGGCCGCTGAACCTCCCAAGGCAGGTCCTGTCACAACTCGGCTGGAAAATCCCTGTCCTTATTTTTATACCGTGGTCCCTAGTACTAGATTCTCTGATAAGAGGAAATATCCTTGCCATGTCCACCCTGTCAAGACCCCTCAGGATCATGCTTCAATTAAGTTGCCTCTTACTCTTCAAAACTCCAGCGGGAACAAGCCTAGCCTGTCCAACCTTTCCTCGTAGGACAACAATCCATTCCAGGTTTTAGTTCAGTAAACATTCTCTGAACTATTTCCACCGGATTTACATCTTTCCTTAAATAGGAAGGCCAATACTGTACAAAGTACTCCAGATGTGTAGAATTTTTACAGTGCGGAAGAAGGCCATTTGGCCCATTGAATCTACACCGATCCTTGAAAAGAGTGTCCTACCTACACCCTGTTCCTATCCCCGTAACCCAGTAGCTCCACTTAACATTTTGGACACTAATGGGCAATTTAGCATGGCTAATCCACCTAACCTGCACATCTTTGGAGTGTGGGAGGAAACCGGAGCACCCGGAGGAAACCCACTCAGATACAGGGAGAATGTGCAAACTCCACACAGTCACCTAAGGCCGGAATTGAACCCGGGTCCTTGGTGCTGTGAAGCAGCAGTGCTAACCACTGTGCCACCATGGTCTCCCCAATCCCCTGTATAACCGAAGCATAACCTCCTACTTTTGTATCCAATTCCCCTCACAATAAATGATCACGTTCTATTATAATTACTAGCTGTACCTTCATATTTATGCACTATAACACCCAGATCCCTCAACATCTCAGAACTCTGTAATCCGTCACCATTTAGATAATTTGCTGCTTTTTTTTATTTTTCCAGCCGAAATGGTGAATTTCACATTATACTACCATTTGCCAGCTCTTTGCCCACTCACTCTGTCTGTATATCTCTTGTAGCTTCCTTGGGTCCTCTTCACATTTTACTTTCCTACCTATCTTTGTGTCATCAGTAAATTTAGCAACCATCCTTTCAGTCCCTTCATCCAAGTTATTTGTAGAAATTGTAAAGCGTTGAGGCCCCAACGCTGAGCCCAGTGGTGGACTACTCGTCACATCCTGCCAACTAGAAATAAAACAATGTCAATCCTCTGACCAAGCTGGTCTACCTGCAACTCCAACAATATGGTGATGGTTGTTTTTTTGAGTTCCTCCCTCCCTTCCATATCCGAGAGGGGATCTGATCAGCCACAAATTAGATATTATTGTTGCTGGAAAGCATCCGTTCTGCTTCTTAAGGTGTTGTTCTGCAATTTAATTTCTTTAACCTTGAACACTAAGTGGTAGCAGTGACAAAGAGAAATGCAAATGCATCCCTCGTCTTTGCATTTTTATATAAAATTGTTCAGGTGAGTGTCATTCAATCAATTCTTGTGTTCTTACAATATCTAAATGAGAGTCGTTACCTTAAACTGCTTACTACCTTTGTCAAGGATTTATGCATTGAGCCAGACTGAAGGAATGTTTTACTCTCGTTCGTATATACGGACTCAGAGGGTGTGATTTCACGGGAAAAGCTCGAAATGCCGTAACGGGCGTGAATTCCCAGGTGCTTCCTGATGGCCGAGCTGGTGAGCCCACAGCCTGTATTTAACGGCACTTTGTGCCGGAAATTATCCCCCACAAGCTTTATGGCGGAACTGGATGTCCCACCAGCTGATTCACCTGGACTATGCCTGGCGGCTCCCCACTAACAATGGGGAGCTGCTCATAAATTGCTCTCTCCGAACTCACTCCCAGACAGCACAGGACCATGGCAGCATGTAGGCCAGCTCCACGTTTCAGAGATGCCAACCTGGCCAGGCTGTTGGGCACCGTGGATACTACAACATGGCACCCTGTTCACCCGATGGGATTGCCCCCACCCCCCCAAGAAAACACCTCGGAGGACAGCGCCGAGGAAACCACCATCGAGGTGTCAAAGCTGTCCTCCCATCAGTGCAGTCACACACACCTCAATGAGCAAGATTAGCGGGCTGGCTTCTGGGTCACAATCTGGTGAATACCACACAGTTGCTGATGCACAGCAGTTGGGCGTCTGCTGGATCCCAGGACTACGCTGGATCCCAGTCAGATGCTGGGCCTCTGGGCTGATGCAGATGCTAGGGCATGGCAGGGAGATTCAGGAGGGGATGTCAGCAACATTCCAAGAGTGCATAGTCGATTGGAGGAGTCCCAAAGTCTATGGGCGCAGGAGATGATGCCAACAATGCATGCCACCAAGGCCAACACTGCCAGGATGGCGACTGCAGTGGTGTCCAAGAGATGGCTCAGTCAGTAATAACCATGGCTGAGGGTCTCGACAGCTTGTCCCAGACACTGAGGGACATGTCTTAGATACAGCTGGACATTGTAAAGGCCATGCAGAGCATGTCTCAGTGACTGAGGAGCATCACCGCGGCTGTCAACACCATGGTGCAAACAACGGGGAGACGCCGGGACAGCTAGACTCTATGTTGTAGAGGCCTCAGAAGCTCACTTCAGTTGCCACTCCATTCCAGGGAGACCTCCAGTGCCCGACAGGAACCATTTGGGAGGGGGGAACGCTGGAGGTCTATCCGGTGCCTTCTGCCAGGGAGATGGTGCTGGTCTCAACCTCGCCCGAATTCCCCCCTCCTGACATTGGCGCATCTCAAGGGCAGCGGGTAGAACACGGTGGCACGGTGATGCCAGTGACATTGGTAGGTCATCCTTGGCACTCAGACGCCAGGCCCCTCCGTCTGATGTGCATCCTGGGGACATAGCTAGATGTAGCAGCAGAGCGCGGAAGCTTAACAAGATAGAGGATCCCTAAGCGGGCACTGGGGGGGGGGGGGGGGGGGAGCACATCTGGATCTAGGGCAATGAGGGTTTTGAATGTTCACAATCAAAATATGCTACGCCCTGATACATGTGAAGCCTCAGTCACTTTATTCCTCACAGAGGGTTGGCCTGCACCCCCACCCCCTATTGTCGTCTGCTCCCTCCACCTCATGCACTCCCCTCCCAGGGCACAGTGGTCCTACAGCAAGAGCCCCCGATGCAGACCACATGCAGGTGATGGAGAACCAGAGGGCAGAGGTGAGTGCAGTGACCATTACTAAGCAGAAGGTCTGGGGAACTGAAAGGTCTGAAGGTGGATAAGTCACCTGGACCGGATGGACTCCACCCCAGGGTCCTAAAAGCTGAGGAAACTGTGGAGGCATTGGTGATGATCTTTCAGGAATCACTGGAAGCAGGAAGGGTCCCAGAGGACTGGAAAGTGGCTAATGTAACACCACTGTTTAAGAAGAGAGGGAGGCAGAAGACGGGAAATTATAGGCTGGTTAGCCTGACTTTGATCATTGATAAGATTTTAGAGTCTGTTATTAAAGATGAGATCGCGAAGTAATTGGAAGTGCATTGTAAAATAGGACTGCGTCAGCACGGCTTTGTCAAAGGGAAGTCATGTCTGACAAATCTGTTAGAGTTCTTTAAGCAGGTAACAAGGAAGTTAGACAAAGGAGAACCAGTGGACGTGATTTATTTAGATTTCCAGAAGGCCTTTGACAAGGTGCTGCATAGGAGACTGTTAAATAAGCTAAAAGCCCATGGTGTTAAGGGTAAGATCCTGGCATGGATAGAGGATTGGCTGACAGGCAAAAGGCAGAGAGTGGGAATAAAGGGGTCTTTTTCGGGATGGCAGCCGGTGACTAGTGGTGTGCCTCAGGCGTCTGTGCTGGGACCACAACCTTTCACCATATATATTAATGATCTGGAAGAAGGAACTGAATGCACTGTTGCTAAGTTTGCCGATGAAACAAAGATCTGTAGAGGCACAGGTAGTATTGAGGAAACAGCAAGGCTGCAGAAGGATTTGGACAAGCTAGGAGAGTGGGCAATGAAGTAGCAAATTAAATACAATTTGGAAAAGTGTGAGGTTATGCACTTTGGAAGGAGGAATTTAGGCATAGACTATTTTCTAAATGGGGAAATGCTTAGGAAATCAGAAGCACAAAGGGACTTGGGAGTCCTTGTTCACGATTCTCTTAAGGTTAATGTGCAGGTCCAGTCGGAAGTTGTGAAGGCAAATGCAATGTTAGCATTCATGTCGAGAGGGCTAGAATACAAGATCAGGGATGTACTTCTGAGGCTGTATAAGGCTCTGGTCAGACCCCATTTGGAGTATTGTGACCGGTTTTGGGCCCCGTATCTAAGGAAGGATGTGCTGGCCTTGGAAAGTGTCCAGAGGAGGTTCACAAGAATGATCCCTGGTATGAAGAACTTGACGTATGAGGAACGTTTGAGGACTCTGGGTCTGTACTCGTTGGAGTTGAGAAGGATGAGAGGGGATCTTATTGAAACTTACAGGATACTGCGAGGCCTGGATAGAGTGAACGTGGAGGGATGTTTCCACTTGTAGGAGAAACTAGAACCAGAGGACACCATTTCAGGCTAAAGGGACGATCCTTTAAAACAGAGATGAGAGGAATTACTTCAGCCAGAGTGTGGTGAATCTGTGGAACTCTTTACCGCAGAAGGCTGTGGAGGCCAAATCACTGAGTGTCTTTAAGACCGAGATAGGTAGGTTCTTGATTAATAAGGGGTTATGGGGAGAACGCAGGGGAATGGGGATGAGAAAATATCAGCCATGATCGAATGGCAGAGCCGACTCGATGGGCTGAGTGGCCTAATTCTGCTCCTATGTCTTATGGTCTTATGGGTGTGAGCGCGCAGTCAGCAGCAAGACAGGAGTCCGAATTTGGCATAAACTGAGGAGCACCAGAGTTTACCTCACAGCGAGTTACCATCATTCTCCTGCCTTGTATATTGGCCTGCTGACAGTGCCAACAGAGACCCATCACCCTGGAGTGATTCTACACAGATGCTGGGAGGGTGGAACAGGATAGTCGGGGAGGGGATGTGTGTGTGGGAGGGTTGGGGAATGGCAGGGGGGAGGGAGGGGGGAAGAGGGAGGGGGTTTGGGTGGTCAATGGGGGGATGGGTGGTTGGGGAGGAGGGGGGAAGGAGGGAGTGGGGGGAAGGAGGGACTGGGGGGGGGAAGGAGCAATTGTGGGGGTGAAGGAGGAATTGGGGAGGCAAGGGGAGAGCGGGTGAGCTGATGGACAAAGCCTCTTCCTATGAGATGAGGGCCTTCCTGGTCCTCCGGGCACGCCGGACCCTCACCGCCACAACCTGTGCCGGGTCGTGGAGGGCACAGCAGACCACCACAAAGCGGAAACCCTCTGGAAGGTGTACTGCAGTGCACCACCAGAGCAGTCCAGACATCGGAATGGCATTTTGAGGAGCCCGATGCACCGCTCAATGACGGCACCGTTGGGCACATGCACCTCATTATATCGGATCTCCATATCAGTCTCTGGCCTCCGTACTGGCTTCATCAGCCAGGACCTCAGTGCGTTCCCCTAATCCCCTAAGAGCCAACCTGTCATCCTGGGGTGATCCTCGAAGACACTGGGGATCTCAGAGTGTCTGAGGATGTAGCTGTCATACACGCTCCCTGGGAAGTGTGCACACACATACATAATCTGAAGGTGGTGGACACACGAGTTGAACGTTCAGGGAGTGGAACCTCTTCCTGTTAATGAAAGGCACTCCCTGATGCCCCAGTGTGTGCAAGGAGATATGCATGCCATCAATTACCCCCCTGGACCCGGGAAACCTGGCGATGGCGGAGAATCGTGCTACCGGGCACCATGGTGGGCTTGCTCCAGCACAAAGTTAATAAACTCAGATGCCCGGGAATACAGGGCATTAGTGAATTTGTGGATGCACTTGTGGGTTGTAGCTTGTGAAATACTGCACAAGTCTCCGCTCGATCCCTGGAATGAACCCGTAGCATAAAGATTCATGGCTGCGGTGAGCTGCATGGCCACCGGGAGGGCATGTTCTCCACCTCCATGGGATGCCAATACAAGAACATGGCGCAGGTGCCGCCCCATCTCCTGCGGCCTATGCTGAATGAATTAAGACGCCTGCACACCTTGGGTCGTCACTGGCGTCACTGCCTGGGTCCCTTGCGGCCCGATGGCAGCCGGGTCTGCAGGGTGTGTGGTGGCCCCTTGCACATGGGGTCTGCCTCGAGCCTGCGTTGATGCTGCCGCCGCCTTCTCCAGCGCCTGGCTGCCACCAGCACAGAGTGTTGTTGCTGCGGGGTCGACAACTCCATCCATCTTGGTGGCTGTAAGGAATTGGAGAAGGTGAGAAAGACAGACAATCATTTAAGGCTTGCACCCTGTGACCCTCATAGCCCCAAGCCTCCACCCACCCCCCCCCCCCCCCCCCTCCCACTGGCACACAAACCCTTGCGTGTCCCACCTTCTCTCATAGTGCCATCACTGAGCCAGCAGTGCTGGAGGACACCACCATGCAACCCGGGCCATATCAGGAGCCCCTAGACCCCAGACCCCTGCCGGGACACTCTGGGGGGATTGTGCTCAGATACTCTCCCCTGATCCTGATCCACACATACACACACACCCTCTGGTTACGGGAGCATCCCCAGTGCTGAATCCCAGCTTTTGGTGTTGTTGCCGCTGTGGTGTCGACGCCCCCAGAGTTCAGGCAAAGTGTCCAGGCCTCACAGTTTGATTGGATTGCTGGGCAATAAAACTCGTCTGAGAGATGGCACATGTACCCCTGAGAATGCACTTGTGTAATATTTTATAGGCAAAAATGGTCACCAGTGACAAAGATTTGAAAATCAACAACGTAACATTCCACATATCACGCTAACTATGAAACAACAAGGAAACATAACGGTTCCGTCGTGGTGCTAATACAAAGCTATATCTGCTTCAGCACACCTGTGGGATGCTCCATTTCGCCGGCTGGTCAATGGGGTTTCCTGTTATGGGGCAGCCCCACGCCGTCAGTAAACCGCCGGGTTGCCGGCAAATCGGAGCCTCAACAGAAACAGGATAAGCCTCAGAATGTGTTCTCATGTCCAGAACTTTGTCATAGAACTGATCTGTCCATCAACGTGTTACTTCTTCCACGTATCAGTGCCATTCTCCATTCAGGAGCTGCACCTGTGCAGCCCCTCCCACACGGCTCAATCTCATCGAAACCAAATCCTGGCATCCACATATTCCACTGCTGCTCAAGGTGCAGTTGAGCATCCTTGAATTCCAGCATGTTTAGCCTGCAATGACGTGACCGTTACACGCAGCACTCACCAGACCAGCAACAAAAACATCAGCAATCTGCAAAAGCATTTCTTCAACAGCATCATCACATGGCCCGTTTGGACCAATGTCGTGCACCAGGTCCCGCAGCGTGTTCTTGCTTCAAACCGGATTGCCTTCTGGACTCCTATGTCCCCCTGCCCTGTGATATGCTCACGTAACTAGCAATGCCAATTCCTTATTAGCAAAGCCTTCAACTGTGTAGCCAGAGTTAAAGTGAACTTCACCATATAACCAAGAACAGGGCTCTGCCCTGGAAGGGTTTGGTGGGACAGACAGGCAGCAGCTGTTGTCCCTCTTATGGGTGTACACAATATTGGAGGATGGCCTTTGGGACCTGCAGGTGCTGAGCCCCTCATTCCCCTCAACCCCAACCCAGCCCAGGGGCAACATCCGATTGATAGCACCTTGCCACCGACCATCCCCCCTCACCCCCACCCCCAACTAGGCCCTTATCTCACCTGCCGCCACCCCCATCCCCTCCGGGGACTCCCCCACTTCCTCCTCAGAAATACTTGCATGCTGATATCATGATACCTAACAGAGAGGGTGACTCACTCTCTTTCTCACAATGGGGCATGATCTCTGGAGCCAATTCCTGCCTGGACTATCTTCATTTGAAACCAAACAGCAGGCGGGGTATGAATCAGGTAGCTGATCTGCTACACCCCATGATGTGTCCTTGCCAAAGTTGAATAGTCCCCCCCCCCCCCCCCCCCCCCCCACAATTGAACTTCACTTTGACCAGGGGAGGCCAATAATCTTTAGAGGGTGACGGACTGGTGCAACGTGTTGATTTCCTGCATCGCTTCTGCCCACCACTCCCAATCTGGCTTCCTCCCCATGTTCCTCCACTTTCTCTTTTCTGCAATCCAGTGCCCTCAAGCCACCCAGATGTTCCTCATCTGACCACTCCCCCCGCCCCATTGCCTGCCTCACCAAATCTCCCCTCCCCACCTGCCGGTCCCCCTGCCAGGAGATAATTATCTCCTTATTGAACCATAGGTAGTTTATCTCTTCAGTCATTGTTGATCTGACACCATTTGACAATCATTCTAAAGATCATCATTTCTATCACCCTCAGGTTTTCACAGAATATTTTAAAGAGGTCGAGGAGGAAAGTATTCGCGATAACTTTGTTATTGTTTATGAACTTTTGGATGAGGTGATGGACTTTGGCTTCCCACAGACGACTGATAGTAAGATTCTCCAAGAGTAAGTGCAGAGAAAGCAATTTGTTTGTTTTAATCTACTTACCCAAACTGATTCACTTGGCCACCTGGAAGCTTCCACCTATCTTCTTTGTGTTCCTTTTTCCCGAGCCAATAGATTCTCCGGCCTCCCAGCATTGTGGGCGAAATTCTCCGCCCCCCACGACGGGTGGGAGAATAGCGGGAGGGCCTTCCCGACATTTTTGCCGCCCTCCCGCTATTCTCCCACCCCCCCGCCGAAGTCCCGACCCGAATCGCTGCCGCCGTTTTTTTACGGCCGGCAGCGATTCTCAGCTGTTAGATGGGCCGAAGTCCCAGCCCTTTCCGCCGTTTTTACGAACGGCAAACACACCTGGTCTTGCCGTTCGTAAAAACGGCGTCACAAACTCGCTTTTTATAACCATGGCACCGATTGGCACGGCCGTGCCAAGGGTGCCATGGGCCCGCGATCAGTGGGCACCGATCGCGGGCAGCGGGCCCGATGCCCGCGCACTACTTGTCCTTCCGCCGCCCCGCAGTATCCATTCGCGGGGCGGCTGAGGGGCAACCCGGCCCGCGCATGCGCGGGTTTCGCGCAAAAACGCGATGACGTCACCCGCGCATGCGCGGGTTGGAGTCTTCCAAACTGCGCATGTGCGGCTGACGTCATATGACGCGTCAGCCGGCGCTAACTCCGGCAAGCGGGCTTAACGATTTTCGTTAAGCCCGTCTTGCCGCAGCGGGATTCTCTGCTCCCAACGTTGTCGAGGCGAATTCCCATTGAAGTACCTCGCCCCCCGCCCCCCCGCGCGCCCACCTCGCTAGCAAACCTGCAGGCCAGGGTAAGCTTCCGGCCGAACCAGACAAACCCGGCACTCGCAAATTGCCGGAGAATTCCCAGTTTCCTTTACGGTGCTAGGAGTAACTTAATTTGACACCCCTCATAAAACTCTGCTTTTTTCAATGTTTAAAGGCAATTCGTTATGATTGACAGTACTTCTTTTGTCATGGAATGCAGAAGCATTGTCTAAAACCTAGGGTAGATTTGTCTGTGTCCTTCTTGCTGAAGCTAGTATGAGCAGGCTGATTGATGGTTCATTGCAGTGTTGGTTTGTATAGGCTAAACATTCTGGGCTAATACTATTCCACCACTGTTTACAAGTGGTCCTTCACCATCTCCCTGACAAAATTAAGTAGATCAAATCATCATGATGTTGGGAAATAATTTGGCGACAGTCTAAAATTTTTACCGCAGTTGAAATAACTGTCCCTTGCCTGAAATGGTTTACGAGTTCAGCGCAGTTTTGAATACGTTATTCCTCATTCCTTGCGATCCACACACTGCCTATGAGAGATGATGTAGTGTTCCATTGCATGTGTATCAGTAAGATTTTCACTGGCCAGGAAAGAGCTACCATCCACTAAAGTGTGACACGTTCTATGAGCAGCAGTAATGTGCACAAAAGACAGGCGGCACTGTGGCACAGTGGTTAGCACTGCTGCCTCACAGCACCGGGGACCGGGTTCAATTCCGGTCTCGGGTGACGGACAGTGTGGAGTTTGCACGTTCTCTCCGTGGCTGCGTGGGTTTGCTCCAGGTGCTCCAGTTTCCTCCCACAGTCCAAAGATGATGTGGAGATGCCAGCGTTGGACTGGGGTGAGCACAGTAAGAAGTCTTACAACGCCAGGTTAAAGTCCAACAGGTTTGTTTCAAACACGAGCTTTCGGAGCACTGCTCCTTCCTCAGGTGAATCTGAGGAAGGAGCAGTGCTCCGAAAGCTCATGTTTGAAACAAACCTGTTGGACTTTAACCTGGTGTTGTAAGACTTCTTACAGTCCAAAGATGTGCAGGTTAGGTGGATTGGACATGCTAAATTGCCTCTTAGTATCCAAAAGATTAGGTGGGGTTACTGGGTTATGGGGATAGGGCGTGGGCCAAGGTAGGGTGCTCTTTCCAAGGGTCGGTGCAGACTCAATGGGCCAAATGGACTCCTTCTGCACTGTATGGATTCTATGAGACAAATATTCCAGGCTGTGGCAGTCTCAGTCTATTTTTCCCTCCCTCCTTGCAGAATATTTTTGGAGCTGTTTCACACACAAAAGTCGCTTTCTTCAAGATAACAAAATCAGGAAATATTGACTGTCTGATGCTGTGCAACCAGCAGAGGCCACCAGTGCTTTCTTTCCTACATATTGCACATGTTTTTATTATACAGTGGAATATCGTGATCAAGAAAGATAGATAAAGGTCACATGGTCAGTTATTTGGCTTTGTGAAAGATCCACCAGCATCTTATTCCTGTTTTATTAGAAGGTTAGAGGGCGGGACCAGAAGTTAGTGATGATTTCTCAGGGCAGGAATGTGCTAACTCATTGCAGTTGACTACTGCCTGACCTGTTTTATAAACTGCATTGTGCGCAGGCATAAAATGCTACCGCCCTTCACCATCTCCTGAATTCCAGCCACCCGTGTGCACATTTAGGCTCGACTAACTTCTTCACTGCTGCCCAAGGGCAATGTTGAATTGAGGCTCCACTTCCCCAACTGATCTATTCTATGTGAGTTCAGAAATTGTAGTGATGACTGTCCTATTGTCCAATCACATATTTACATAGCAGAGGACGATGAAGATAATTCTATAATTAGTTTGGCGTGATCCTGATTTAATAGAGATTTGACAAGTTAGCTACACTGCAACTTTGGAAACATACGAACATACGCACTCGAACCTGCTCCGCCAGTCAATAAGATCATGACTGATCTGATTGTAACATCAACCCCACATTCCTGCCTACCTCCAACAACCTTTCACATCCTTGCTTAACAAAAATCTATCTAGCTTTGCCTTAAAAATATTCAAAGATTCTGCTTCCATTGCCCTTTGAGGAAGCGAGTTCCAGAGACTCTCAACCCTCAGAGAACAAAATTCTCCTCACATTTGTCTTGGATGAACAACCCCTTATTTTTAAACAGTGACCCCAGGTTTCCTGTTTTAGATCCTCCAACAAGAGGAAACATCCTCTCCACATCCAACCTGTCAATAGTCCTCAGGATCTTAAAGGAATGATTATGCTCCCGCATTACTCCAACCTGTTTTCAGTGTTTCTCACAAGAACCCCAGACTTGCAGATCACATTAATATCAAATGGTGCAACTTTACACCTGTAACTGTAGCCAAGCTTTAAGCTTCAAACCATAATCGATAAAGAAATAAATCATAGAATCGCTACAGTGCAGAAGGTGGCCATTCGGCCCATCCAGCGCCGGCCCTAGGGTTGCTGGCGCCCCGGGCAAGCTGAACTTTGGCGCCCTTGGGGGGGGCAGGGCCATGGGGGGGGGGGTGGGGGCGGGGCCGAGGAGGGGCAGGGGGTGGGGCCGAGGAGGGGCGGGGGCGGGGCCGAGGATGGGGGCGGACCCGCGGGGGGCGGACCCGAGGAGGGGGCGGGGGGGGGGGGGGGGCGGACCCAGAGGAGGGGGGCGGGGGGGGGTGGGGGCGGACCCGAGGAGGGGGCGGGGTGGGGGGGGCGGACCCGAAGGGGGGGCGGACCCGAGGGGGGGCGGACCCGAATGGGGGCCTGGGGGGGCGGACCCGAGGGCGGGGCGGACCCGAGGAGGGGGTAGGGGGAGCGGACCGAGAGGGGGGGCGGGGCCGCCCTGGGGGAGGGCGGCCACCGCGCATGCGCTGGTTGGCACCGGCCCAACTGCGCATGCGTGGGACCCGAGTCTGGCGCCCCCTAGCACATGGCGCCCCAGGCGACTGCCCGAGTTGCCGGTGCCTTGAGCCGGCCCTGGGCCCATCATGGCTCGGCACAACATTGAGGGCCGAAGGGCCTGTTCTGTGCTGTACTGTTCTATATGTTCTATATATGTTCTATAAGTCTGCACTTAACCTTGTAACCCAATAATACCACCTAGCCTTTTTGGACATATATATTTATATAGTACTTATCATAGTCTCGGGACATCTCACAGCGCTTTACAGCCAATAAAGTACTTTTGAAGTGTTGGAATATCGGAAACATGGCAGCTAATTTATGCACAGCATGCTCCCACAGACAGCCAAGTGATAGTGACAAAACAATCTGTTTTAGCACAGTTGTTTGAGGGAAAATATTGACTTGGACAACAGTCATGACTCCCCCGCTGTTCCTCAAATTGCACCATGGAAATTTTTGCATCTATCCGAGAGTTTAATCACTCATCCAAAATGCAACACTGCAGAAAGTACAGATTTCCCTCAGTCTTGCACTAGAGTGTTTGTCTAAATTTTTGTGCTCAAATCTCTGGACTGGGAATTGAATTCTCACTCTTTTGAATCAGAGGCTAGAGTACTACCTACTGATTCACATCTAATATCATAATGGTTATGATGTAGAGGAACTCGGTCTTGGTTCAATACAATTTACACTAATAAAGAATGGTTATCCTGACAAACCACTGCGTTTCTGAAGTGAGGCATGAATTTTCAACAAGTCAGTCATGTCACAAGTAATTTTTTCTTGCTTGATTTCATTGACTTAAAAGCAATATTGTGGATCCTAAACAATACCATCCATTTTTCCAGTTATGTCAGCACATTTAATGTAGGATTTTCCAGCCCTTCACGTTGCTGGGATCTTACGGTCCCACTGACGGCACTTCCCCGCCGTGGGTTTTGCGGCAGCGAGAGGTGTGTTTGGCAACGGCAGGATCAGAAGATCCTGCTGCGGGCCACGGGTGAGCCATCCTCCGCCGCCGCAGAACATATCGCAGAGGGGGAGGAAAACCCACCCATAATCTCTGTTGAATCCTATCAGAGTAAGAAGTCTTACAACACTAGGTTAAAGTCCGACAGGTTTGTTTGGAATCATTTGCTTTCGGAGCGTAGCTCCTTCATCAACTGAGTGATGAAAGTGAGTTGACTCACCTAATGAAGGAGCTACTCTCCAAAAGCTAGTGATTCCAAACAAACCTGTTGGACTTTAACCTGGTGCTGTAAGACTTCTTACTGTGCCCACCCCAGTCCAACGCCGGCATCTCCACATCATGGGAATTTTATCATGAGGTGGCTATTAGTATTTTAATCTCTACACAAAATAACAAACAGATCTACTGTGTCCTGTACCTTTAAAGCTATATCCACCCAAGTATCACTCGGATTTTTTAATTCCCTGAGCTCACTCGGTGTATCTCATTCCCGCAACGATGGAGAGGAATTTTAACCCAACACCTCACTTGCGCGGGTGGTATGGAAAGGGATGGGGGCTAAGGCGCAGTTTCAAAAATCTGAAGCTTGACTCTGTCCTGTCTCAAACACGCACACTTCGGGTTTTAAATATGCTAATGAAGCAGCGTGCCTCAATTTTCAGAACTCTTTTAGATTTAACGACTGCCTGCCAGTTTTCCAAGTGCTTGGGAAACCAAGTAGCTGATGAGAGGTGAGAATGGCTGGATTCAGCAGTTAAGTGCTTTTCTGATCCTGCTTAAGGGCTAGGAGGACCTCCAACGGTCCTGTCATAGATACTCATAGAATTTACAGTGCAGAAGGAGGCCATTTGGCCCATCGAATCTGCACTGGCTCTTGGAAAGAGCACCCTACCCAAGCCCACACCACCCTATCCCAATAATCCAGTAACCCCACTCAACCAACACTATGGGCAATTTTGGACACTAAGGGCAGTTTAGCATGACCAATCCACCTAACCTGCACATCTTTGGACTGTGGGAGGAAACCGGAGCACCCGGAGGAAACCCACGCACACACGGGGAGAACGTGCAGACTCCGCACAGACAGTGACCCAGCCGGGAATCGAACCTGGGACCTTGGAGCTGTGAAGCAATTGTGCTAAACACTATGCTACCATGCTGCCTATGCTGTCCCCTCAATCAAACCTGCATCTCTCCCCATGATTGGCCTTAATGTCCCCCAGCCCCACCATTGCCTCTTCCACTGATACACAACCTCTCCTCCTAACCCACACTCTTCCACCAACCCAAGATCTCTTGCAAGCCCCAATCTCCCCCTCCAGCCTGTGATCTCTTCCTTCTCCCGCCACCTGCTTGTCGAACCACGATCGCTCCTCCCAACCCATGGTTTCCATCTGCCCCCAGGCTGCAAGTGTGCACCTCTCCTCTGGCAGCCCATCAGCTTCGCAAACAGGCCGGCTGCCTGCCAGGAATCAGAGTAAAAACAAATGCAAATGAGGTGTTGTCATTAAATTCAGCAGTAACTTCACTTCACCTGCATTTCTTGCACTTCCAGTCACTGTCTAATTCCCAATAACTATTTTCAAACTGTCCTCAGAACTGAAGTGGCGTCCCAAAAGGATCAGTCCTGGGACCACTGTTGTTCACTCGTTACACAAATGATTTAGGCTTGGGAATTGCAACTATAGTTTCAAAATTTACAGATGATTGGGAATGGGGTGTTTTAGTTAATACGAAGGAGGATTCCACCTGAAACATGGCATTAGTAATCATGCAGAATGGGAACCTAATGACAAATGAACTTTAATATAGATAAGTGAGAGGTAATACATTTTGGTAGGAAGATTAAGGGGGCCACACACGCTCCTCGGAAATAATTATCTGAATATTACGGGGAAACGAGATCTGTGGGTTCGGATACGCAAATCATTAAAAGTGTCATGCAGGTTAATAAGCTACAGATCAGCCAGAAAGCACTGATGTTTATTTCTGGAGGGATGGAACTGAATACCAGAGCAATTATATTAAACTTGTACAAAACATTGTTTAAAATGCATGTGTATAATGAACAGCAATGTGTACCATCTACAAGAGGCATTGCAGAACTGCAAGTCTCCTTCGACAGCACCTTCCAAATCCACAACCTGTAGCTTCCTAGAAGAACAAAGATAGAACACATGGGGACGACATCACCCACACATTCTCCTCCCAGGCACTCACCATCCTGACGTGGACCTTTATTGCCATTCCTTCACAGTCCCTGGGTCACAATCCTAGAACTCCCTCTTTTAATAGCACGGTGGGTGTACTCACGCTGCAGGAACTGCAGCGGATCAAGAAGGCAGATCATCATCACCTTCTCATGGGCAACTAGGAATGGCTGGTAAGTGCTGGCCTCGCCAGCAACACCCACATCAGGTGAAACCTCAGGCGAAATCCTCCCCTCCCCGGCGGGGCAGGGGGTCTCGGCGTAGCGGAGTGGCGCCAACCACTCTGGCGTCGGGCCTCCCCAAAGGTGCAGAATTCTCCGCACCTTTAGGGGCTAGGTCCGCGCCGGAGTGGCTCCCGCTCCACCAACTGGCGCCAACGGCCTTTGGCGCTATGCCGATTGGCGTCGGGGCTGGCTGAAAGGCTGGTCGGCGTGAGTCCGCGCATGCGCCGGAGCGTCAGCGGCCGCTGACATCACCACTGGCGCATGCGCGGTGGAGGGGGTCTCTTCCGCCTCAGCCATGTTGGAGGCCGCGGTGGCGACGGAAGAAAAAGGCTGCCCCCACGGCACTGGCCCGCCCGGCGATCGGTGGGCGCCGATCGCGGGCCAGGCCACCCTGGGGGCACCCCACGGGGTCCGATCACCCCGCGCCCCGCCAGGACCCCGGGGGCCTGCTCGTGTTGCCAATCCCGCCGGCACAGAGGTAGTTTACACCACGCCGGCGGGAGAGGCCTGACAGCGGCGGGACTTCGGCCCATTGCGGGCCGGAGAATCGCTGTGGGGGGCACGCCGATCGGCGGGGCGCAATTCCCGCTCCCGCCGATTCCGGGGTGGCGGAGAATTCCGGCGGGGGCGGGATTTACACCGGCCCTGGGCAATTCCCCGACCCAGCGGGGGGTTGGAGAATTCCGCCCCTCTTTCCTGGAGAATAGTTAGAATGTGGAACTGACATACAGAAGCAATAGTTGAAGGTGCTAGTAGAGGTGCCTTTACAGGAAAACAAATCTAGGGTAGAAAGGAATATAAGGAGATATTGATGGGAACAGATGAAGAGGAGTGGCAGAAGGTTCATTCGGATTATAAACCTATTGGGCCAAATCATCTATTGGTATGCGATAAATACCAATTAAGCTTTGTATGTTTAAAGTTTCCTTGTTCACAATAAATATGATACACCGTAGTGTATCATTGCTAATAATTATTGACCGGGTCAGTGACCCATTTGCACTCATTGCAATAAAGCTCATTGTGTTGCATGTCTAAAAACTATGGTGTGTCTTAGTATATTCCATTCATAAAATAAATGTGGAGTTTAGTGTATTCCATTCCCAGAATGAATGTGGAGATTAGTGTGATGTTAATTGTGTGCAGATGGAGGGCTCTATCTGCGGAGACACTGGTGTGAGCCTCGTGAAAGAAACATCCCAAAAGTGTGCTTGTTGGGTTGTGAGCTGCACTGTTGTAAAGTGCATCTCTGCTCATAAATACTTACAAAACTGTGTATCTTTTACCATGTAGCTGTCCGGAGAATGACAGCATATTCCATTCTCCAAATGTGGACCACCGTGTATTTCGATGCCACAATTCAGTTGGTATAAACATCCGAGTTGCCCTTTGTCAAGACTTGCTGTGAACCTATTTGAATGGGAAAAGGGGGAATATTCATCATATTGAACAGCTGCTGCTCATAGTCACTCAGCTGAATGTGAACACAGCCTTTCGAGAATTCACTGTTCCACTATAAGCTTGTAAACAATGTTATTTTGATTGTATCAAGGAGCTCCTTGAACACACAGTTGTGTTCTAGTTTATTGGTGCAAACCATTGCTCGGAATGCTATGAAGATTTAAATAATAAATCATTGATATATTTTCCTGCGAACTTGCTAAGCCATGCGATGTATGGTTCAGACTGAGGGGGTGTTGGAATGTGCGGGAAAGGGTAAAGATGTTGGTGTTTTGGAGCTCAACTCTATTTTAATACATTATGGGAGGAAATGGGTTAATCTCCAGGGACCATGAATTTCCTGATCTTAAAGAGAGATCTGGGATGCGATTCACCGGAAAATATTCAAAGTACGATCTCGGGCGCGTTTGGGAGGGGGTTTTGCAATGGTTGCAATGCCGAGATGTAGACCACTATTCAACAGCACTTAGCCATTTTTTTGTCGTCGGGGAGTTTCTCCTCGTCAAGGCCACACTTTAAAATTTTTCTAGCACTGGGGAGCTGAACTTGCCAGCTGCCCTGATCTCTGGACAGCCCCCTTTCACCCTGCCCAACATTTCTGTGGCCCCTTCATACCCCACTAACCCATTCTCCTTTAATGGGATTGGCTCCCCGGGGTCCTGATCCTTGGTAGTGCCAACCTGGCACCTGTGGACTCTGACACGGCCAGCTTGGCACCCTGGCAGTGTCACCTAGGCTACCCTCGTATGCTGGAGGAGTGCCAGTGTACTACCCTGCCCTATCCCCGACCACCCGAGGGGTTCTAATGGCCTCCGAGACCTGCTGAAGTGCCATCACACGTGGTCCATGATTGTGGAAGTCAGTACTAATCGGTGTCCGGTTGAGGCCTCGCAGACATGGCCGTTGACTCCCGCGAACCGGGTAAATGTTTTTAGGGGTATTTGGCTCATTTAAATATCTGGACGCGATCTAAATCATGTAGAGCGCCACGTGTCAGGTAACATGCGTAAGCATTCGCACCCGATGCAAATGATTTGGGCTTCTCCTGCGATCCACTCAGCACGCTGGGCACGACGTGGTGGGAAAATTTTACCCCTGATATTATAACCCTTACATTGGCTGCAGGTGGTCACGTCAATCATGGCATAATTTTCGAGAAGACCATTGTACCTGAAAGAACTTGGGTTCACCTTAAGGTGGCAGGGTTGTCCCCAATATTGGACACTTACAATCGAGGAACGACCTCACGTTCTGTTCTATTGGACGGTGCCGAGAGAATGTTTCTGCATTGAGTGAACTGGGTGTTGTAAACTAATTCTAACAACAATCTGGTTCAGAGAGAGAAGGAACACTCTGGAGTGACTCAGAAAGGCTACAGTCCAGCATAATGCCCATGATTGGATGCACCTTATCCTCAAACAGTGTTGGTGTGTGTGAGAAAATTCAACATCTGAATGATTACATTTCAAAGATTTACCCCAGCTGCTGCTATTGGCAACCTACCAGAGATGGAATTTCAGACAAATCTCCACGTTAACTTACTATCCCACAAAAGACTGTCGGGTCATGTTCCAGAGTGATATGCAATGTTAGCTTGGAAGAGGTAAATCCACTTGTAAAATACAAATAAACCAATAGTATGTTCTATTTGGCAAAGGCTATCGTTCTTTTCATGTGTATGGCTGAAAAAATGTTTTGTCTTGTTTAAGATTTCCACACTGCACCATCAGGGCAATCACAAGAATTAAAAAGGAAGGTGGAGAGAACTCAGGGAATTATAGACCAAGACAGCCTGACGTCGGTAGTGAGTCCATTACAAAAGATTTAATAGCAGAGCACTTGGAAAGCAGTGGCAGATTTGGACAGAGTCAGCATGGATTTACGAAAGGGAAATCACGCTTGACAAATCTAGTGGAATTCTTCGAGGATGTAGCGAGTAGAACTCATGAGGAGAAGCCAGTGGATGTGCTTCATTTGGAATTTCAGTGTATAAAATTACAGTGCATCGGATTGGGAATAAGTGTTTTTTTTTCCGAATGACAGGCAGTGACTAGTGGGGTACCGCAGAGGTTCATGCTGGTGCCTCAGCTATTCACTATATATATTAATGATTTAGAATGAGAGAACTAAATTTAATATCTCCAGATTTGCAGCTGACACAAAGCTGGGTGGGGTGGGGAAGGGGAGGCGCTGCAAGGAGGATGCAGAGATGCTTCAGTGTGATTTGGACAAGCTGGGTGAGTGGGCAAATGCATGGCAGGTGCAGTATAATGAGGATAAATGTGAGGTTATCCACTTTGGTATCAAGGAAGGCAGATTATTATCTGAAGGGCCAAAGATTGAGAGGGGGAAATGTGCAATGAGACCTGGGTGTCCTCATACACCAGTCACTGAAGGCAAGCTTGCAGGCGCAGCGAGCATTAACAAAGGCAAATGGTATGTTGGCCTTCATTGTGAGAGGATTTGAGTACAGGAGCAAGGATATTTGCTGCAATTATACAGGGCCTTGGTGAGACCACCCCTGAAATGTTGTGTGCAGTTCTCATCTCCTTATCTGAGGAAGGATGTTCTTGCTGTAGACGGAGTGCAGCAAAGGTTTACCAGACTGATTCCTGGGATGGCAGGATTGACATATGAGGAGAGATTGAGTCAGTTAGGGTTGTATTTGCTGAAGTTCAGAAGAATGAGGGGACTGGTCTGATAGAAACCTATCAATCAGGACTAGCCAGGGTAGATGGAGGGAAAACATTCCCGAAGGTGGGGAACTAGGCACCACAGTCCGGGAATATGGGGTGGACCATTTCGATTGAGATGAAGAAAAATGTCTTCATCCAGAGAGTGGTGAGCCTGTGGAATCCGTTACCACCGAAAGACGTTGAGGCGAAAACACATGATTATTTTTTCAGGAAAGAGCTCTTGCGGCAAAAGAGATTGAAGGATATTGGTGGTGGGGTGGGGTGGGGTTTAGGCTATTGAGTTGAATGATCAGCCATGAACTTTATGAATGGCAGAGCAGGCTCAAGGGCCAAATAGCCACCTCCTGCTCCTATTTCCTATGTTTCTATGTTAATACCAATGTCAGGGGAACCAACAACTTCGTAATGTGTGAGAAGAGAGTGCTGATTGGTTGGCAAGTGGGCTCTGATTGATAGAGGCATTACCATAGAGAATGCACTAGTTAATGGTGACTGACAGTTAACTACCAGGCATTGTTTGAAAATTTATAGCAGACAGATTGACTCTGATTGGTCAAGGCATTGCCCCGAGTCATCAGCAAATGGCTGTCACTTATTCATGGCAGCTTACGGTCCAAGCACAGGGTTGCAGCTCCTCTGTTGGCTCAGGACCAATTGTTTTTACTGGACCCACAAAAGTAAAGGTTACCATTTCTTCAGTGCTTTTTTTTGGGTGGCCTGAAGTGATCCTTTTAAATTGCCATACCATTTAAAAATGATAGTGTGAGAAAACCAAAGTTGGTTCCAAAGGATTCATATTTGTATTGGTAAACATTAGAAAAAAGGTATAATTTTAAGTGAGGAAGAGTAAAATCTATAGGTAGATTCATACTGGACAAAAGCATTTGTATGTTGGGGGTCGGTTAAATTCCAACTGTGTTTCTATTGTGCTTAGAGTGTGCAGTGGCGTGAAGAAGAAATAGTGATAGCAGGGGTGCTGCTTAGCGACAGGAGGACACTTTACAGAGGGAGGGACTTTTCTTTCTTCTTAGTTTTTAACTGGAGCCAGAGCAGTTGGAAATATATGTAGAGAGCGAGAAGGCAGCTCTCACAGCTCTGCTAGATACAGTTGATTTAGAAGGCTAAAGAGGGAACATCTCTCTCAGCTTTACTATAAGAAAAACCTTACCATGGAGTAATGAGCTCCTAGTTAAGGATACTGGAGAAATTAAGACATGTTTCCAAGATGTTTGAGGTTAAATACGCAAAAGCAGAGATCTGTTCAATAAAGAGGAAGTCTGAGAAGCCAAAAAGACATCTGAGTGATTTTCACGTTTGTGAGACTTTACTACATCTGTGGAACTGAGTTAAAGTAACTATGGAAATTAGTGGCGGGATCTCAGAATTTGTGTGGAAACCTGTAAGACATGGAAATCCTAAAAGGGATGGTATAAAACCTGGACTGGATTCTCTGTTAAAAGTGGAGCAGAAGCTTTGTTTGATAGTGTCATTTGTAAAACCTGGCCTGGATTTCTAAATGCAAAACACCAAGGAAGAATATTATTATGAGAGAAGATTTTTTTAAAAATTTTGAATACCCAATTATTTTTTTTGAATTAAGGAGCAATTTAGCATGGCCAATCTACCTACCACATCTTTAGGTTGTGGGGGTGAAACCCAAGCAGACACGGAGAGAATGTGCAAATTCCACATGGACAGTGACCCAGGGCCGGGATCGAACCTGAGTCCGAGGCGACATAGGAAGCAGTGCTAACCACTGTGCCACCGTGTCGCCTAAGAGAAGATTTTGAAGCATGTTTTCGAGTGTGGAATTTGTCCCATGTGACAATCATCTGGGGGATTCTGAGGAGAAATTCACAGATTGGTTCCAGTCCCTTGTGTGCTTAAAAGGGACTTTTATGTTATTGAGACCATTGTAGATTAAGATGTGCTTTGTAATCAATGCTAATCATTAAATCTGTGTGCATTTGTTAAGGTAAGGGGGGAGTAAAGGAGTATTGTATCATCATCCAATTTTTTCATGCTTAATACGTTTTTTCCCTTGTTGTTAAAACTAATTAGTGGTCCTGTGACTCTGTTCTTCCACGAGTTATATATAAAAAAGTAAAAGTTACATTCTTTTGAGCGAGGGTACTACTCTGGGATTTTCCGGTCCAATAATAACACCAACTGGGATTGTAATGACAGTGAGATTTGTTGGAATGAATTTAAACTTTAAAAAAGATACATTCTCATGATGTGGGCGTCACTTGCAATGCCAACATTTATTATTCATCCTTCGTTGGCCCGAGAGGACGGTTGTACCTTTTCGAGCTGCTGCAATTGCAGCAATTTGTTGCTATTGAATGGCTTGCTAGGCCAGGTAGTTAAGAGTCAACCATGCAGTAACATAACTGTGACACCACTAGACCCTTTTATGACACCCAGGTGTTAGTGTGTTGCTTTGAAACTGAAATTCCAAGATGTAGGGGCGAACACGTCTTCATTCTACTTTGACAGGATTGCGCTGATGGACTCTTTATTTTCTAACCCTCAATGTTCAGGTATATCATCCAGCAGGGACACAAACTGGAAATTGGAGCACCACGCCCCCCTGCTACCCTCACAAACGCAGTGTCCTGGAGATCAGAGGGCATCAAATACAGAAAGAATGAAGTGTTCATTGATCTGATTGAATCTGTCAATTTACTGGTGAGCAACAGTGACTGCAACAATCTTGCGATCCACCTCCATCTCTAGCGAGCATTGCATGAATATAGGGACCATTAGCACCAGCTGAAGTGTTGTAGAAAACCACATCTTTTTCCAATAAGTTTGCCATTTATGTGGGATTATGATACATGTTCAGTTCTTCAGTGAAAAAGTCTCAAACAACAATGCTACAGATTGTGCAAATTAATTTTAATTGCTTGGTGGCTAATTCCAGGCTCTGAAAATTAAGTGAAGCCTGAAAATTAAGGGGGATATAAAACACTCATTCGGCCTTAACTGGAGTATTGCGTCCAATTCTGGAAGCCCACTTTCGGAAGTATGTAAAAGCATTAGAATGGGTGCAGAAACGATTTCTAAGAATGGGTCCAGGGATGACTTCAGTTATGTAACAGATTGGTGAAGCTGGTGTTGTTCTCCACAAAGAGAAGGTTTGCTAGAGATATTCAAAATCACGAGGTATCTACACAGAGTGGATGAGAAGAAAGTGTTCCTATTGGCAGAAGAGCTAAGGACCAGAGGGCACTGATGTAAGATGGACAGCAAAAATGGCGACTTGAGGAAAACTTTCTTACACAGGGAGTGGTGAGGATCCAAGATGTACAGCCTGTGAGTGTAGTGGGGGCAGATTCAATCATGGCTTTCATAAGAGAATTTGATAAGCACCTGAAGACCAAAGAATTGTAACACAAAAGTGAAAGGGCAAGGAAATGGGACTAGCTGGGTTATTCCTGTAGAGAGCCAGTATGGGCATGATGGGCCAAGTGGCCCCTTTCTGCTGTAACCGTTCTCTGATTCTTTAAATGTGTTAGGAAAGGGGGTATTCTATAAGCTGATGTTTAATAATAAATAAATTGGAGAGTTAAAGGATTTCTTTCAAACATCAAAAATGAAAAACATTTGCAAACTAAATTAGATATGAACCAGAGTAAAATTTGATTGAGGAATGTTACAAACTCTACCTCATTGGGTTCACTGGCATCAGTCGCTTGTTACATTGCTGTAGAGATTGTTGATGTTTAAAAAGAAATTTGAAATTCCTGTTATCTACTGAAAGAATAAAGTCACAAGATTCCACGGTTTAATCAAACATTTTACCATACAAGAGTCAAAAGAGTAATCACTATTAACTAAACACTATCTTGTTATCAATTATAACGTACACTGAAAAATAATAAATGTGATCACCTGAACCTTTCCCTTTCCACTTTGACTTTCTCCCCCCCCCCCCCCCCCCCCCCACCCCCCCCACCCCCCCCCCCCCCCCCCCCACCCACCGCCCGATATGCGGCAATTGGTCACATGTTTGAAGGGTCCTTCACTTCCTGGGAACAAACCAAATTGCTACAGTTCTCAGGAATTGACCTTTGGTTCACCTTGGTATTCCTGCTGTCCTCCGAGATATGGGTTTTCTTGGGGTCCTTCCACCAGCCTCCAATTAAGCAACCCTCCACCGCTCATTAAACACCGCGCGAATGTAGACACTTCAATTCATGTTTGGGTGTCACTTCATTCAGAGTTACTGTGCTTCCCCACCTCAGAGAGATCCTTGATTCCTGATAGCCTTTTGATTTTAGACCGCAGTTATTTTCAGCTCGGAGCACCCAGCCACTTCTCCTGCCTCCTGAGCTGTAGTAGGCTTACACTCACCAACTTGGGCACAATTGGCTCCAACCCAAAAAGACCTACAGGAAAAATTCCACCGACAACTTCCCAGAATGAGAACCCAATGCTCCACCCTGAATCACTCATCTCTATGGCAACAGCGGTTAGTTGAGATGTTCAGTAGATATTTACCTTAATTAACTTGTTTGTTTCAAAACCGAACCCCTTGACCTTGAGTCTGCATGAATAATTGAAACTTTTAATTACGTCAGGCCAGTTCTCTTCAGACTTGCTGCCTGCAGTTCCCCAGCTAAATACCTGCCATGTAACTTTTCGCCTCCTAATGCTAACCTCATAACTCACTACTTGAGGTGTTCCAGCATTTTCTAAATGCAGAATTTTAATTCCTTTGACTTTTCAAATTTAATCTTCCCAAAATTAAAAGCTACATCTAAAATTTAAATGAGAAAAAATAGTTGCAGTTTTGGGCTCCACTTGTGAAACAACACTTTGAGGCTATAGAGCAGTGTTCTTCAAACTTTTTTTCCAGGGACCCATTTTTACCAACTGGTCAACCTACGGGACCCAACCCGGCCGATCTTCGCGACCCACCATTTTCTCTTACCTTGTTTGCTGCTGATAAAAATAGAGGAAATGGTTTTGGGTCCCTTTGGCCCTCGTACACGCTCCTCCAATGGAACTTGTAGGATGAAGGTGAAGCCTTCCGGTGTCGGAAAGTATGGAGTCTCCATCTGTCCAAAGTTCTGCATTTTTTTTCCCTGTAAAATATTATCAAATAAACCCCCCCTGAACTTGTAAAATAAAAATAAAATAAATGAAAAAATAAAAATTAAGTGAATAAAATGAATATAACCCCCCTGAACATGTAAAACAAAAAGCTGCGACGGTTTTTAAAAAAAGCGGCAGCAGTGCTCATGCGTGCCCGATCATAGGCACGCATGCGCATAGTTTTGCACATGCGCGCCGATGATCTGGCATGCATGCGCAGTGTGGCCGCAGTTTTTTTACATGTTCATGGCCATTTTGAAGGCCGCTTGCAGCCGGCGTTATTAACAACTGGCTGTTGCGCTCAGATTTGCGTGATTGGGAGCACCGCGACGGATGGCTCCGTGACCCTCCCGACACCTGCCCGCGACCCACCCGCGGGTCACGCCCCCGAGTTTGACAATGCCTGCTATAGAGAAAGTAGAGTTCAGATTCATCAAGATATTGCCAGCTGAGAGGAAACACAAATATAAGGTATGTTGGTGTTGGAGTGGGAGTAGGCCAGTAAGCTTTCGTGGGGGATACTTAACTGCGCAGCACTCCTCACAGAGCAGGGTGGGTTAAAGTAGATAAGTGTACGCGGAGATCCTGACTTTCTACATACTATATAATACCTGCCTCATCGTATTCTGTTTTCCCAGGTGAGTGCAAATGGCAGCGTCCTGAAAAGTGAGATCATTGGAAATGTAAAGCTGGAGGTCATTCTGTCAGGAATGCCAGAACTACGACTCGGACTTAATGATAAAGTTCTGTTTGAGATCTCTGGACGTAAGTAAATGTGGAACAATCCGCAGTGAACCCATTAAGGGGGGGGGGGGGGGGGGGGAGCGTAAAAATTAATGGACGGGATTCCCCCTGGGATTCTGCCCGCTCTGACCCAGATGCAATTTCATGGTATGGGGGGGGGGGGGGGGGGGGGGGGGGTAGCAGGACCTTGGGCGAGAAACTTGCCCTTTCCCCTATTGTGGCCACTTTATGGCCATTTCAGGGCCTTTTCTCGCCTGGCCTCAATTTTTACACTGACGGCTGCAGGTCAGAGCAGGGTGGGAAACTGAAAAAGAAACAGTTCTCCTTCTCAGGGGGTAAGGTGGGGTGGGGGCCTCAATTTGAAGGCCCCTCCCCATTTGGGGCACCCTTCCCATTTGGGGCACCCTTCCCTGTGGCATCTGGGAGCTCCAGCCCTCCCTCTCCCTCTGGCCTAACCCCAGCACTGAGTCGCACCCCTCCCTCAACCCCTCAGGGCATTCCGTACCCTCCTGCCCCCAGGACCCATAAGACCATTAGATATAGGAACATAATTAGGCCATTTGGCCCATCTAGTCTGCTCCGGCACTTGGAAAGAGCACCCAACCCAAGCCCACACCTCCACCTTACCCCTGTAGCCCAGTAACTCCACTAACCTTTTTGGACACTAAGGGCAATTTAGCATGGCCAATCCACCTAACCTGCACATCTTTGGACTGTGGGAGGAAACCGGAGCACCCAGAGGAAACCCACGCACACACTGGGAGAACGTGCAGACTCCGCAGAGAGTGACCCAAGTCAGGAACCGAACCTGGGACCCTGGAGCTGTGACGCAACTGTGCTAACCACTGTGCTATCGTGCCGATATAATGAATGGCAGAGCAGGCCCAAAGGGCCAAATGGCCTCCTCCTGCATCTATTTTCTATGTTTCTATATGTTCCTCATCCACATCCCCCTGCCTTCTCTCCATAACCCCTGATTCCCTTATTAAGCAAAAAATCCCCATATTAATCACGAACACCAAATTTGTGCAAGGGTGGATGAACGTCCTGTCCACTGTATATCAGAGCTCAGTTGAGCGTGAAATGGCAGTGGGCTTCTGAGAGTTGGCGGGAACGGGTTTTGCGCTGACTCTCTCTTACCATCGTGAAAATTCTGCCCCATGTGTCAGATGTTGCCACTCTCTGATTTTTAGAGATTCAGTATTCACAGTACTTTACTTTGACATCATTGCATATTGGGTGTGGAATTATTTACTTTAGCTATTAGTTCATATTACACTGCTAGTGCAATAGTTATCAATAGATCTGGTTCCACCATCTCCTGATGTTTGGGTCTCACAAAATCTGCCGCAACCCCATAGCAAACCAAGTAAAGCAGGCCACCAAGTAGCTGGAGACCCAGGTTCGATTCCCACCATGGCAGGTGGTGGAATTTAAACCCAATAAAATATCTAGAATTAAAAGTCTAATGACCAAGAAATCTGCCATCCTTACCTGATCTGGCCTACATGTGACTCCAGACCCACAGCAATGTGGTTGATTTTTAAATGCTCTCTGAAATGGCCTCAACCGCTACAAAATCATGAACAAGGAATGAAGCTGGACGGACTACCCGGCATCAACCCAGAAACGAAAACGGCAAATGTAGTCCTGGTGACCTGAAAAGTCCTCCTTACTAGCATCTGGGGGCTTGTGCCAAAGTTGGGAGAGCTATCTCACAGACTGATCAAGAAACAGCCTGACAGTCGTACTCACAGAATCATACCTTAAAGACAATGTCCCAGACAGCACCATTCCTGGGTTTGACCTGTCTCACCGCAAGACAGACCCAGCAGAGGTGGCAGCACAGTTGTATACCGTCAGGAGTGAGTTGCCCTGGGAGTCCTCAACATTGACCATAAACCCCATGAAGTCTCATGGCTTCAGGTTAAACCGCCTGCTGATTAAACTGATTAAACTGCTGGTTAAACCACCATCAACTGATGAATCGATACTCCTCCCCCTTGAACACCACTTGGAAGAAGCACTGAGGGTGGCAAGGGTGCAGATTATGCTCAGGGTGGGGGACTTCAATGTCCATCACAAAGAATGGCTCGGCAATACCACACAAACATAGCTGGCTGGGTCCGAAAGGACATAGCTGCTAGACTGGGACTGCAGCAGGTGGTAAGGGAACCAACAAGAGGGAAAAACATACCTGACCTTATCCTCACCAACCTGCCTGGTACAGATGCATGACAGTACTGGTAGAAGTGACCACTGCACAGTCTTTGTGGAGACAAAGTCCCGCCTTTACATTGAGGATACCTTCCATTGTGTTGTGTGGCACTACCAGTGAGCTAAATGGGATAGACTTTGAACAGATCTAGCCAAGGCTAGGCAACAATGAGGTGCCGTTGGGCATCAGCAGCAGAAGAATTGTACTCTACCACAATCTGCAATCTCATGGCCTGGCATAACCCGCACTCTACTATTACCACCAAGCCTGATTAACCCTGGTTCAATGAAGAGTGCAGGAAAACATGCCAGGAGCAACATCAGGCAGATTGAAAAATGAGGTGTCATCCTGGTGAAGCTGCAACACAGGACAACTTGTGTGCCAGACATCAGAAGCAGCAAGTAATAGACGGAGCTCAGCAATTCCACAACAAACGCATCAGATCTAAGCTCTGCAGCCCTGTCACATCCAGCTGTGAATGGTGGTGGACAATTAAAGAGATCCTTGGAGGAGGAGGTTCCAAAAATATCCCCATCCTCAATGATGGAGGAGCCCAGAAAATCTGTACAAAAGATAAGGTTGAAGCATTCACAACTACCTTGAGCCAGAAGTTCTGAGTGGAAAATCCATCTCCAGAGGTTCCCCCGTGTCACAGATGTCAGTCTTCAGCTGACATGATTCATTCCACGTGATATCAAGAAACTGCTGAAGGCACTGGATACTGCAAAGGCTATGGGTCCTGATAATATTCTGTGAATAGTAACGAAGCCTTGCGCTCCAGAACTTGATGCACTCCTAGCCGAGCTGTTCCAGTACAGCTACAACACTGACATCTATCTGGCAATGCGGAAAATTGCCCAGATGTGTCCTGTACACAAAAAAAAGACAAATTCAACCCAGCCAATTACTGCCATATCTGTCTACTATCCATCATTAGCAAAGTGCTGGAAGGAATCATCAACAGTGCGATCAAGCTGTAATTACTCAGCAGAGTTTGGATCTGTCAGGGTTGGAGCGGTCAGCCGTTGTGACGTCAGCCGTGCATGCGCGGGTTGGCCGGCTCCAACCCGCGCATGCGCGGCTGACGTCACGTAGGCGCCGCCGTCGCCTCATTCTCGGCGCGCCGCCTTGACGCAAGTGTCAAGGCCCGGCGGCCGAGATTTACAGAGCGCCGCTCCTAGCCCCCCGGGTGGGGGTGAATTAGGTGCGAGGAGCGGCCTCCGAGGCCGTCGCGAAACTCGGCCGAGTTCACGACGGCCTTCCCAATTCCGCGCGGGAGCGGAGATTTCCGCCCAACAGCTTTTAGCACAATATTAGATGTGGTTTCAAGACTATGCAACAGATTTTGGAGGTAAAAGAAATTTGACATGTTGCCTTTAGTGGGATCAGGAAAAGCTGGGAGAGGGAATTTATGGAATTTTCAATCCCTCTGCTACACTTTTAATTGTCAACCTGTTTTGTTTTACACAAGGTGACAAAACTAAATCTGTGGAACTAGAGGATGTAAAGTTTCACCAGTGTGTGCGCCTGTCTCGCTTTGAAAACGATCGAACCATTTCCTTCATCCCCCCAGATGGAAAGTTTGAACTCATGAATTACCGGCTATATACTCAGGTATGTTTTATGGCTCTGGGTCACTGTCCTTGTGGAGTTTGCACATTCTCCCCATGTTTGCGTGGGTTTCACCACCACAACCCAAAAGATGTGCAAGCTAGGTGGATTAGCCACGTTAAATTGCCCCTTCATTTTAAATAAGTAATTGGGTACACTAAATTTATAAAAAAAAGATATGTTTTATATTCACAAGCCGAGCTGGTATGCCTGTGACATGTTCACATGTAGCACTGATAAATATACACTCATTCCTGTCATTTAAGTGTTTTGCAATAGATACATTTTGGTTACAATATTTTGACAAGAGCTTGCTGAGTCATTTTTAAAATAAAATAATATGTGTAAAGGGCAGGGAAAAATCGAGGCTGCAGTGTAGTAGTTTTTGAGGCGGATAATGAAGGTATTATGTTTAAGTCACGCTGCTAATGAAGAGGTGCTAGTAAAATCTGAGGGCAATCTGAGGTTCTATTCCCTGCTGGGTCACTGTCTGTGCGGAGTCTGCACGTTCTCCCCGTGTCTGCGTGGGTTTCCTCCGGGTGCTCCCGTTTCCTCCCACAAGTCCAAAGACGTGCGGGTTAGGTGGATTGGCCATGATAAATTGTCCTTAGTGACCAAAAAAGGTTAGGAGGGGTTACTGGGTTATGGGGTTAGGGTGGAAGTGAGGGCTTAAGGGGGTCGGTGCAGACTTGATGGGCCACATGGCCTCCTTCTGCACTGTATGTTCTATGTAAACTATGTATGTAAACTCTTCTGAAGTAGACCAGGAAGAGACTGCACAATATTCAGTGCAATTTGCAACTTCTCAGACACTGAGGCAGTCCATGTCCAACTTCGGCAAGATCTGGACAATATCCAGGCTTGAGTTGATGAGTGGGAAGCAACATTTGCGCAACACAGGTGCCAAGCAATGACCTTCTCCAACAAAAGAGAATCTGACCATCATCCCTTGATATTTATAATAATCTTTATTAGTGTCACAAGTAGGTTTATATTAACACTGGAATGAAGTTGCTGTGAAAATACACCTAACAAGCACGTCTTTTCGGGACTTGTGGGAGGAAAGCGGTGGAAACCCACGCAGCCACGGGGAGAATGTGCAGACTCTGCACAGATAGTGACCCAAGCCGGGAATCAAACCTGGGTCCCTGGCGCTGTGAAGCAACGGTGCTAACCACTGTGCTACATTGTGCATTACACTTGCTGAACAGTGGTAGTCAAGTGTACCAGCTACAAGATGCACTGCAGGAACTCACCAAAGCTCCTTAGGCAGCACCTTCCAAACACACGACCGCTACTATCTAGAAGGAAAAAAGTGGCAGATACCTGGGAACCCCACCACCTGGAGGTTCCTTTCCAAAAATGAAACTGTCCTGACTTGGAAATATATCTCTGTTCCTCCACTGTCACTGGATCAAAATCCTGGAACTCTCTCCCGAACAGCACTGTGGGTGCACCTACACCTCCGAGACTGCAGCGGGTCAAATAGGCAGCTCACCACCACCTTCTGAAGGGCGACTAGGGATGGACAATAATTGCTGGTTTAGTCAAAAATGCCTACATCCTGTAAAATAATTAAATAAAATTTGGAATTCCTTGGACACATGATAGGAAACCATGATTTAGAATGTCTGATGGGAAAAATCAATGGGAAAGTGTTCAAGGTAGACAAAGTGGCCCTTAAACTGGATGAATGTACCACCAAAGAAGATGATTCTGATCTCCAGAGCAAGATTGACATGGAAGCCCATTGCCGCCAACACCCTCTTCGGGCATTGTACCCGAAGAGAGAGTTAAATAGGGCGGGATTCACTGATCCTTGGGCTGAGTGTTGACGCCATCGTAAACACCAGAGCGTTTGACGCCGGCTTCATCTGGTCCCTACGATCAGCGATCCTGCACCGCACAGGGGGACAGCACGGCACTGGAGAGCCTCACACTGCTCCAGCTGCTGATCCGGGCGCCGCGGGTCTGCGCATGTGTGTTATGGCCGGCGTGGGTTCGCGCATGCGTGTGGGTCGCCTTCTCCGCGCCGGCCCCGACGCAAGCAACATGGCGGAGAGCTACAGAGGCCCGTCGTGGAGGAACTTCGGCCCCCACTAGGATAAGCCCGCCCACCGATCGGTAGGCACAGGCCACCATGGAGGGCCACCCCCGGAGTCGGAGCCCCCTCACCAGGCCGCCACCCGCAACATGAACGGCGAGGCCCCGTTGGGTAGGACCATATGAGAACAACATCGGCAGGGCTCGGCCTAACGGCGGGCACTCGGACCATCGCACGGGGAGAATCACCGGGAGTGCCGCATTGAGCAGCTTCTCCGCCGGAGAATCGGTGGACCACCGGCGATTCCTCCCCCCCCCCCCCCCCCCCCCCCCCCCCCCCCCGATTCTCCGACCCGGTGAGGAGTTTTGTTACATTTTATTAGGGAAATTTGGACTTGATATTTTCATTCAGAGAAGTTACAAGTTAATAATTAGAATTTACAAATTATCCTTCTCTTTTGCCCATCTGTGAAAGAGCAGATCCTATTTGCATGTTGCCTTAAATCATACCTAGCGTTAAGTATTGGGGTTTTGCCTAACAGACATCTGCATAGAGTAAGATAATATATACATAGGAGCATACACTAGTCTGGAGTTAGTACTGACCAGCTATCGGATTTAAAATTCTATATGAGATGCTTGTACTGGAAAATGGCTGCATGACGATAGTCAAAATGTGCCTAGGTTCATTCCATTACTTTATTGAATAGTATTGTTAAAAGTTAGTGACTCACTGGCTCATTTCTGTCGTTGTAATGTATCACATGCACACTGATTGATACGAGACATTATTTTTCAGGTAAAGCCCTTAATATGGATTGAGTCAACGATTGAGAAATACACACACAGCCGCGTGGAAATTATGGTAAAGGTAAGACTGCGACTGGGATCCAAACATTTAAATCCAGATTTCCTAAATCCCCCTGTGAAAAGTTACCTATGAATGCTTCTCCTTCCCTCTATGTAGGTCCCTCTATTTTGGAGTCTAACTTTCTTTTCCTCGCTTCCTAATCTTCCACTCTTTACTCTCGGATTACAATCGCAGATACCAGAAGCCCTGTGGTACCTGTTCCAAATAACCATTCTCCATATTCTAGCATAGGCTATGATGTTTGGTAGATTTTATTTATTTCTTACTTGCCTGCTGATGGATAGCTTTGTAACTGAGCTAAATCCAGTGCTCAACTGGTGGCTGCACATGCAGTTCCCAGCAGTGAAAACCCAGGGTGATCTCCCCCCCCTCCCCCCCCTCAAACATCCTGGCCCCCCAGGCATGGGATTCTCAGACCAATTTGTAAGGCATTATTTTCTTGGGTTTACTGGCCAAAAACACCTGAAAAATGGTAAACTGTGATGCTAATTGATGGAACCATCAATTCACTAGACACGTGCTTTAAGATATGAACAGTGGTTTTAATCTACTTACAACAGAGCCAGCCTGTTCCACATTGAACTCTCGATGAACTGAACGACTGGCTCTGAGCATTGGTATTTATACAGCAGTCCAGGGGGAGGAGTCGTGGGCGGAGCCAAGGGTGGAGCCCTGTACAAACTCCTAAGCATTCCCAGCGCTACTCCCCCTAGTGGTCGGGCAACGCAACTGCGCTTATCAATGCATGGTCTCATGTATATACAATACAGTGTGAATTACGGAGTTACATTCACCACACTAATCAAGTACTCCTTACCCTTCCCAATCATTTTGTGGGAAAAGTCCGCTTAAATGTTTTCTACCACAAATTGGTCATCAGATCTAATTCCCTTCACTCCCCAGATCCTTTAACACTATCGCAGAATCATAGAATTGTTATGGCGCAGAAGGTGACCGTTTGGACTACCTTGTCTGCACGGGCTCTCTAAACGATCATCAAACGTAGTGCCATACACCTGCACATTGTTGTGATTGAAGTAACCATTTAATGCCCTCTTGAATGCCTCAATTGAAACTGCCTTCACCACACTTGCAAGCAGTGCGTTCCAGACCCAAACCACTCTGTGGAAATCTTTTACTCACATCACATTTGCTTCTTTTGCTAATCACTTTTAATTTGTGCCCTCTCATTCTTATTTTTTTAAAATATTTTTATTCTCCCCCATTTTCTCCCACATTTACACCCGGCAACAATGAAACAATAATAAGTAACAAATATGTCAATCCCCATATCAATAACAACGATCCCATCCTCCCACCAAACCCCAAACATTAGCCCGCATGTTCACATAAACAAATGACAAAAAGGAATCGGGAATCACCCATAGTCACCATTAACACACAGTCCTCCCCCCCCTCCCAACCTCCCTCCCCCAACTATTGTTCGATGATATCCAGTTCTTGAAAGTGCATAATGAATAATGCCCATGAATTGTAGAACCCCTCCATCCTTCCCCTCAGTTCAAACTTAACCTCCTCAGGAGTCAAGTCCCCCCACCCCACCAGGGAACAGGGTGGAGAGGTTGCTCTCCAACCCATCAGGATCCGCCTTCGGGCGATCAACGAGGCGAAGGCTACATCTGCCTCCACGCCCATTTCCAACCCCGGCTGGTCCGACACCCCGAATATGGCCTCCAAGGGCTCGGATCAAGTTTCACGTGCACCACTTTAGTGGGGTGCGGTACGTTTCAGCGCCGCAGTTTCAGCGCAGCTGTTTCAGCGCCAGGACATTTCAGCGGCAGAAAAAAAAAATTCTCCAATGTTGTCATATAGTTATGACAGAATTTTTTTTGGCACTAAGCAATTTACAAATCTGTAAGTTCATAAAATGAAATAAAACTCAAGTGTCAACAAAATGTTTTTATTGTAAAAGATCCACTTATAAAGATCCAAAAACAGTACATTAAAACAATTTACAAATCTGGAAGTTCATAAAATCAATCATTAAAAAGAAAGTTCATTGGACATTCATTGGATATTCATTAGAAAAAACGCATTTAGTTTGTTAAATTGTGCCCTATTGAACGAAGATAGTCAATTTAATTCCTGCTGCCATATTCGGAAACAATTTTCAATATCCTCTCATCAGCTTTTCTATATTTTAATTGAGGTTCATTGCCAGCTAAAAGTTTCTCGAAGTGCTCGTCTCTTCCCTTTTGAACATGCTTAAGGACATCAATGAACTTCCAGATAGTTGGGTGTGACATTAACAGTTCACTTTTCAATCTCCTGTTGGCTGCCTCAGCATAGTTATTTGTTTTGTCATCCCCATCTAATGTTCTTTGATACATATTCCACATCTATTCAGCAGGGGCATGGGAACCTGGATTGTAGTTTTGGGGTACGGGAGATTGAGAGTATAGAGGTCAGGAGCACAGATTTGACTTCGCAGGAGGGTGCCAGTGTTCAGGTAGGTGGTTTGAAGTGTGTCTACTTCAATGCCAGGAGTATACGAAATAAGGTTGGGGAACTGGCAGCATGGGTTGGTACCTGGGACTTCGATGTTGTGGCCATTTCAGAGACATGGATAGAGCAGGGACAGGAATGGTTGTTGCAGGTTCCGGGGTTTAGGTGTTTTAGTAAGCTCAGAGAAGGGGGCAAAAGAGGGGGAGGTGTGGCGCTGCTAGTCAAGGACAGTATTACGGTGGCGGAAAGGATGCTAGATGGGGACTCTTCTTCCGAGGTAGTATGGGCTGAGGTTAGAAACAGGAAAGGAGAGGTCACCCTGTTGGGAGCTTTCTATAGGCCACCTAATAGTTCTAGGGATGTAGAGGAAAGGATGGCGAAGATGATTCTGGAAAAGAGCGAAAGTAACAGGGTAGTTGTTATGGGAGACTTTAACTTTCCAAATATTGACTGGAAAAGATATAGTTCGAGTACATTAGATGGGTCATTCTTTGTACAATGTGTGCAGGAGGGTTTCCTGACATAATATGTTGACAAGCCAACAAGAGGCGAGGCCACATTGGATTTGGTTTTGGGTAATGAACCAGGCCAGGTGTTAGATCTGGAGGTAGGTGAGCACTTTGGAAACAGTGACCACAATTCGGTGACCTTTACGTTAGTGATGGAAAGGGATAAGTATACCCCGCAGGGCAAGAGTTATAGCTGGGGGAAGGGCAATTATGATGCCATTAGACATGACTTAGGATGTGTTGGTTGGAGAAGTAGGCTGCAAGGGTTGGGCACACTGGATATGTGGAGCTTGTTCAAGGAACAGCTATTGCATGTTCTTGATAAGTACGTACCAGTCAGGCAGGGAGGAAGGGGTCGAGCGAGGGAACCGTGGTTTACCAAAGAAGTGGAATCTCTTGTTAAGAGGAAGAAGGAGGCTTATGTGAAGATGAGGCATGAAGTTTCAGTTGGGGCGCTTGATAGTTACAAGGAAGCGAGGAAGGATCTAAAGAGAGAGCTGAGACGAGCAAGGAGGGGACATGAGAAGTCTTTGGCAGGTAGGATCAAGGAAAACCCAAAAGCTTTCTATAGGTATGTCAGGAATAAAAGAATGACTAGGGTAAGAGTAGGGCCAGTCAAGGACAGTGGTGGGAAGTTGTGTGTGGAGGCTGAGGAGATAAGCGAGATACTAAATGAATACTTTTCGTCAGTATTCACTCAAGAAAAAGATAATATTGTGGAGGAGAATGTTGAGACCCCGGCTATTAGAATAGATGGCATTGAGGTGAGTAGGGAAGAAGTGTTGGCAATTCTGGACAAGGTGAAAATAGATAAGTCCCCGGGGCCGGATGGGATTTATCCTAGGATTCTCTGGGAAGCCAGGGAAGAGATTGCTGAGCCTTTGGCTTTGATTTTTAGGTCATCATTGGCTACAGGAATAGTGCCAGAGGACTGGAGGATAGCAAATGTGGTCCCTTTGTTCAAGAAGGGGAGTAGAGATAACCCCGGTAACTATAGGCCGGTGAGCCTAACGTCTGTGGTGGGTAAAGTCTTGGAGAGGATTATAAAAGATACGATTTATAATCATCTAGATAGGAATAATATGATTAGGGACAGTCAGCATGGTTTTGTGAAGGGTAGGTCATGCCTCACAAACCTTATCGAGTTCTTTGAGAAGGTGACTGAACAGGTAGACGAGGGTAGAGCAGTTGATGTGGTGTATATGGATTTCAGTAAAGCGTTTGATAAGGTTCCCCACGGTCGGCTATTGCAGAAAATACGAAGGCTGGGGATTGAGGGTGATTTAGAGATGTGGATCAGAAATTGGCTAGTTGAAAGAAGACAGAGAGTGGTAGTTGATGGGAAATGTTCAGAATGGAGTTCAGTTACGAGTGGCGTACCACAAGGATCTGTTCTGGGGCCGTTGCTGTTTGTCATTTTTATAAATGACCTAGAGGAGGGCGCAGAAGGATGGGTGAGTAAATTTGCAGACGACACTAAAGTCGGTGGAGTTGTAGACAGTGCAGAAGGATGTTGCAGGTTACAGAGGGACATAGATAAGCTGCAGAGCTGGGCTGAGAGGTGGCAAATGGAGTTTAATGTGGAGAAGTGTGAGGTGATTCACTTTGGAAAGAATAACAGAAATGTGGAATATTTGGCTAATGGTAAAATTCTTGGCAGTGTGGATGAGCAGAGGGATCTCGGTGTCCATGTACATAGATCCCTGAAAGTTGCCACCCAGGTTGATAGGGTTGTGAAGAAGGCCTATGGTGTGTTGGCCTTTATTGGTAGAGGGATTGAGTTCCGGAGCCATGAGGTCATGTTGCAGTTGTACAAAACTCTAGTACGGCCGCATTTGGAGTATTGCGTACAGTTCTGGTCGCCTCATTATAGGAAGGACGTGGAAGCTTTGGAACGGGTGCAGAGGAGATTTACCAGGATGTTGCCTGGTATGGAGGGAAAATCGTATGAGGAAAGGCTGATGGACTTGAGGTTGTTTTCGTTAGAGAGAAGAAGGTTAAGAGGTGACTTAATAGAGGCATACAAAATGATCAGAGGGTTAGATAGGGTGGACAGCGAGAGCCTTCTCCCGCGGATGGAGGTGGCTAGCACGAGGGGACATAGCCTTAAATTGAGGGGTAATAGATATAGGACAGAGGTCAGAGGTGGGTTTTTTACGCAAAGAGTGGTGAGGCCGTGGAATGCCCTACCTGCAACAGTAGTGAACTCGCCAACATTGAGGGCATTTAAAAATTTATTGGATAAGCATATGGATGATAAGGCCATAGTGTAGGTTAGATGGCCTTTAGATTTTTTTTTCCATGTCGGTGCAACATCGAGGGCCGAAGGGCCTGTACTGCGCTGTATCGTTCTATGTTCTATGTTCTATGTTCTATCTCGGTAGGAAATAAAGGACTTCGTCTGCCTGCTCCTCGGCGATTAGGACGGCCGATATAATTGTCTTCGAAATAGTTTAAAACCGGAATTAATTCCTCCGGTAAATTACCTGCTAAAGAATCCACGTGACTGTCAAGGTCGTCAACTGGCACAAAACATAGGGCAGTTATCATTTTCGAATGTAATGCAAAATCGGGATTGCTCTTATATAAACGCATGAGACCAAAACCACTTATCTGCCTAAGTATATTTTGAGACAGATGAAAAAGGCAGCCTCTTACTTCTATATTGGGGAAGGAGTCTTTCATGGCGGTAAAAGCAGCGCGTTCAAAATCACAATTGATAATGGCAGGTCCTGCGTTTGTAATCATCTCTTTTACCATCGCAAACAACATCATATAGGTTGCATACTGTTTGTTTTGTAAAAGCGCGTACAATACAGGGTGAACTCCGTTATTTTTCCTAACCATGATGATATAAACTTGATAAAATAGGTGTGGTGCTACCGCAAATGTTCCGTCAGCATACCAAGTCGTGGAAGTTGCCATGTGTTCTAACCAACTCTCTCTCCCAAATATAATAATCCGTTCGTTGTTCGTACCACTATCCTTTAAACAGAAATTTTCCTCGGTTTCTGGGGTGGGTTTATACATCATGTATTCATGAGGTAACTGAAGCTCTTGAATCGATCTTGGATTATCGGGGACCTGATTAACTTCGTCTCGTTTTCTACGAATAATTTTTCGCATTGCCTGCCTGTTTGGTAACTGTGCCATACCTGCCACGGACATTTTTTCAATGCACTTGTTGATAATCGTACTTGGAGGCTCACAAGTCTTTTCAGCCCGGTCTCTCGCATCAGTTATGACCTTTTCCACTTCGATAGCAACTGCAGATGGGGGATGAGTATGTTCGTTGATCTTTTCGATCACCTCTCTTTCTAACGTGTGAATGCGGGCCTTGCACCTACCATCCTCATGGCATCGCCAAAACTTAACTTGCTTTTGTTTCTTGCTTTCTTTGTCAAAACGATATATAAAACCTTCATGACAGAACTTCTCTCTGCCTCACTTGCTTTTCACTGATTCAGCCATGGGTTTAAAGATATGGAACTTACCAAATTTACCAAAAGAAATTTACCAAATAACTACGTAAGTATAAAAACTTGTTAACAAAACTCTAACATTATCTAAACAGTAATCATAATAAAACTCCAACAAAATCTAAAGACAGTTAGAACGACCAAATAACTAAGTGTAAAAGCTGGTATACCTGTGTCATACCTGTGACCATACTCAAGAATGATTTCTGAATGAATGAGCGCTGAAATGTCCTGGCGCTGAAATATTTTGTCCTGGCGCTGAAATATTTGGCGCTGAAACGGCAGCGCTGAAACGTCGGCGCTGAACTGTCCCATTCCCACTTTAGAGATTACCCTAAAAACCTCCTTCCAGTAATCCTCCAGCTTTGGACAGGACGAAAACATATGAACATGATTTGCGGGCCCCCCCGCAACGTTCACACACATCGTCTACCCCTTCAAAGAATCGGCTCTTCCTCGCCCTCGTGAGGTGTGCTCTATATACCACCTTCAGCTGCATCAGCCCCAATCTCGTGCACGAGGTGGAGGCGTTCACTCTCCAGGGCACCTCACACCAGAAACCCTCCTCCAGATCCTCCCCCAACTCTTCCTCCCAGTTTGCTTTGATCCCTTCCAGTGGTGCCTTCTCCTCTTCCAAAATAGCTCTGTAAACCGCCGACACTACCCCCTTCTCCAGTCCCCTTGTCGTCAGCACCTCCTCCAACAATGTGGAGATACCGGGAAGCACTGTATCTCCTTTCTGGCAAAATCTCGAACCTGCACGTATCTAAACATTTCCCCCTGCTCCAGCCCATACTTCGCTTCCAGCTCCTTCAATCCTGCAAACCGACCCCTAAGAAACAAATCTTTTAGTATCTTAATCCCCTTCTCCCATTTCTGAAAATTTCCATCCCACTTCCCTGGCTCAAATCTGTGGTTCCCCCGAATCGGCATTTCCCTTGGCCCTGCCCCCAACCCGAAGTGTTTGCAAAACTGCCTCCAAATTCTTAATGAAGCTATTATTACTGGACTCCCTGAGTATTTCTCCGGGGCCATCGGGAGCGGCGCTGTTGCTAGCGCCTTCAATCCCGACCCCCTGCACAAACTGTCATCCATTCTGACCCCTGGGAATCAACCCCTCTGACCCAGCTCTGCACCTGTGCCCTCTCATTCTTGATCCTTTTATGAATGGGAACAGTTTCTCCCTCTTTTGCATTCTCTCCAATGCATTCATGTCCTTCCTGTGGTGCCCAGAACTGTACACTATACTCCAGCTGAGGTCTAACTAGGGTCTTGTATAAATTCAGCATAACCTCCTTGCTCTTGTACTCTATGCCCCATTAATAAAGCCCGAATATTATTAGTTTATTAACTGCTCACCCCATCTGTCCTGTCATCTTCTATAATCTATGCAAACCCAGGTCCCTCTGCTCTTGCACCCCTTGAAGAATTTTACTTTATTATTTGTTGGGCTGTCGGAGAAGGGAAGGAACAATGCCATGGAGGGATTTGAAAACGAGGATGGGAATTGTAAAATCGTGGTTTTGGTTAACTGGAATCCAAAGTAGACAAGATTCCTGAGACAGCACCTTCCAAACCCATGACAACCAAATGGACAATTAGAGACACTGGTTGGGGGGGGGGGGGGGAGGTTGGGGTATGGATGTGGTGGTGAGGCAGTTAGATGCTGTCACTGTGCATGTGGAAAATGAGGCTGTACTTTTGGATGATGTTGCTAAAGGGCAGCATGAAGATAAGAATGCGGAGGGAACCAATGAGTGATGCTTGTGAGACACCAAAGGAAACAGGTGAGGGAATGGAGAGAGGGGGTCAATGAAACTGATTCTCTAACCATGGTTAGATGGTAAGAATGGAACCAGGTGAGTGTAGTCCCATCCAGCTAGACATAGATTTTGAGGACAATGTTGTGGTCAACTGTATCAAAAGGCTGCAGACAGTTCAAGAAGGATGAGAGGGAGAGGTAACGTTTGCCGTAGTCACATAGGATGTCATTTGTGACTTTCAGAAGAGCTGCTTCGCTACTGTGGCAGTGGTGGACACCTGATTGGAGGGATTCACACATAGAGTTCTGGGAAATATGGACATGAATTTGGGAAGCGACAACATGTTTAAGAACTTTGGGAAGGATAAGCAGTTTGGAGTGGCATGGTCATTTACACGGGCAGTGCGGTCAAAGTTGTTTTCTTTGTGAGAACAGCAGATTGAAAGGAGAGGGACAACTCCTGGAGAGTGAGAACTGTTTACAATATCATCCATCATGGGAACGGAGATAGGAAGTTGGGTGGTCAGCAGTTTAGTGGGAATAGGGGCATGATTGCTGGAATAGGATTTCATGAACAATGAGCCTGGTGAGGGCATGAGGGGAGAAAGGAGAGAAACTAGAGAAATATACAAATTCAGGACTATGACAGTGGGGACTTCAGACAAAGTTTGGGCCTGGGCTAGGGGAAGGGAGTAAAGTACCAGAGGTAGCTGATTGAATATTTTCCATTTTTGCTCCTTGCATTTGCTGTTGGAAGTGAGGGTGGTGGAGGAGGCAGTTTAAAGAGAGTTGTTTCAGAAGACGGCTTACTGTAGAGAAAATAAATTGGGGGTTATCTTTGTATTCCAGGATGATCCTGGAATAGTGCACATGACAAACGAGAGTCAGACCGAGTATGTGATCCAGCTGGATCTGGCAGCGAATGACTAAACCAGTCGGCTTTTGAATTAGGCTTAGTAACATATTTTTTTTTTTTTTTTATAAATTTAGATTAGCCAATTATTTTTTCCAATTAAGGGGCAATTTAGCGTGGCCAATCCACCTACACTGCACATTTTTGGGTTGTGGGGGCGAAACCCACGCAGACACGGGGAGAACGTGCAAACTCCACACGGACAGTGACCCAGAGCCGGGATCGAACCTGGGACCTCAGCGCCGTGAGGCGGTTGTGCTAACCACTAGGCCACCGTGCTGCCCTGGCTTAGTAACATATCTGAAGGGAAATGATAATTAACTGTGTTCCTGATCACATCCAGTATTTCAGTCTAACCCGGTGCTATGACATTTTTAAGAAAATAATTACCTTGGCGCCTGTTGCCTTTTGGGGGATGGGAGTAAAGGACATAATAGGGAAGAACATGCACTGTAACATGAAGCATAGTCTCTTGGCAGAACAACATGTTCCCTGAGCTTTGAGCGGTGTTCCCACTAAGATGCATGGATGCATGGCATGCAGCAGCCTGAAAGGTACCATGCAGGTCTTGTTCTGTGGGAAATAACACTGGTGTGCAGCCAGGCAAAAAACAATTAAAAGGGGTCACGCATTGGGGAAATTGGCTGAACAACGGCAACTACATTTGAAAGGGAACATTGACTGTGATAGTGTTTAGTGTGTGTCTGTATGAGTTATTGCTTATGTTCGTATATCATATTCATCTGCTTGTTTACTATTACCTTAATTTCATAAGTTTTCTATCTACTCAAATGCAGGCTAAGAGTCAATTTAAACACCGTTCTACAGCAAACAATGTTGAGATTTTTGTACCAGTTCCCAGTGATGCTGATTCACCAAAGTTCAAGACCAGCACAGGCAGTGCAAAATGGATGCCCGAAAAGAATGTTGTCCTCTGGTCGATCAAGTCTTTCCCTGTGAGTAATGCGGATAATTCACAATCTTGATATTAATTAAAGTGGTGCAGCGCATCAGAGCGCGGATCTGTGCTGACATGAAGTAGTGGGATATTATTGCCTTGCCCATTTGGGTGGATTAAATGCCTCTTGAAAATCGCTTATTGTCACAAGTAGGCTTCAATGAAGTGACTGTGAAAAGCCCCTAGTCGCCACATTCCGGCGCCTGTCCGGGAAGGCTGGTACGGGAATCGAACCGTGCTGCTGGCCTGCTTGGTCTGCTTTAAAAGCCAGCGATTTAGCCCAGTGAGCTAAACCATCCCAATGGTTTCCATGGTAGCAAAGGGGTTTAATCAGGCGGGTGTGGGTGGGAACCTCCACTCCAATTAAGTCCATGGCAGGAAGGCATGTGGGTGGCTTCCCGCCCACCGCCAATTGAGGCCCTTAAGTGGGCCGCTAATTTAAGAGCACTGGGTGCCTGATCAAGGGAACCAACATTGGAAAAGGAGTAGCCTGCTGAGTGTTAACCCATGCTGACTCCCCCCCCCCCCCCCCCATTTACTTGTGGTGTGGTATCCAGCGACAATCCTAGACCTTGGGTGGGTGTCTTACCAGCTTCAGCCACCGCCTTCCCAGTGGCTCCACCATTCAATATCGCTGCCAGCCTCTAACTGACTGGCAGCTCTCAGTGGGCAGGATTTGCAGCCCCGGGATCCTTGGGATACGGAAGATCTGATGCTGGCCTGCCAAATGCCTGAATGGCACTTAATTTGAAAGGCTTTCCCAAATATAAGTAATGTGAGGCTCCTGTCGGTGGTTGAGACCCTGTTGCCTTCAGTAAATTCTGTACCTTGTTGTAAGATAGGTAAAAGTGGGCCAATTAAACAGAGAGATCTATGCTTTGGACCTTTCAAAGTCTATGGTTTTCTGAGGCTTTGAGGGAGCCATTTGAAGGGTCATTTCAGCCCAAATAAAGTAAAATGGAGAAAGTAATATGGTTATCATAATTTAAATAAGCTATTTTATTCTTTCGTATAGAATAAATTTAAGTGCAATATGGAATTTATTCCAAATATCTTAGCATCACCATAACCATTGCGCCTCTTCTAACATTTTATTGTAAGGCTCTCTTGTTTCTTTCTTGTGGCCATCTCCTATTTTGTTATTTTCAGGGTGGCAAGGAGTACTTGATGCGGGCTCACTTTGGCCTCCCAAGTGTTGAGAGTGAGGAGCAGGAGGGGAAGCCACCCATCACCGTCAAGTTTGAAATACCCTATTTCACTGTCTCTGGAATTCAGGTCAGCGTTTTATTAAAAGAGAAAACCTGAAATTTTCACTCTTTTTAATCTTTTGTTTCCTGGTGGTCTTTTCAAAGGTAAATTGGGATTGCGGTTGCTTTGGAGTATAAAAAAAAGCTTCAGCTCATCTGGGTGATGATCATGTTTGGAGCTGTACAGTTTAGTCACATCCAATGTAGACTCTTTATGTGTCCAGTCATATCTATTTATACAATCAAAACACAAGCTCACATACACTCACATATTGCTTTGTCAATGCTAGCCAGTGCACTGCACAGCAAACTACCATAATGTTATTAACATCTATATACCAGCATTGCTTGATGAATGCATAACCGCCCTATGGAACGCCTGAAGATCTGTGATGTCCATCACTCCAAAACCTGCAAAACTAGGCCCACCAGCTCAGTACAAAGCCATACCACCAGACATACTCTAGGTTTATCTTGATTTGTACAACAGCTGTGAAGTCAATTAAAATATAAATTGGGGGAGATGTAAAACCAGCTGCTGACTGACTCGCTCTTGTTTTACTGCATTGCACCAAGTCAAGATCAGACTTCCTAACTTAATCGGGCCCAGTCAGTACAGGTACACACACACAAATACATTGAGGCTGGTCCAGTCTAACATAATTTATTTAATTGAATCCAACCCAATCCCCTTAATTATTATCTGCTTCAGAACAATCCGATATAACCCAGTTAAGAACATATTATTCTAACTCTGTGGAGGTTGCACTTCCATTTTATGATGTAATGTTTGGCTCTACCCAAAAACCTTCATCGCAATAACTTCAACAAAACATAATGAGGCTGAAATAAATGGATGGACATGTTGATCGGGCAAGATGAAAAGGGCTGGGAGGAAGGCTCATGCGGAGCATAAACAAAAGCTCCGTGCAGTTGGGTTAAATGGCCAGCTTCTGGCTGTACATTGTATGTTTTAAAAAAAAGTCTCAATGATTACAAAGTCTGATTGACTGTATATTTTTAGCAAAGTTATCAATAGAATTAATGTCGAACCCCACATCCATATGGATTATTGCCCCTCACTGAATGGGAAGGAGAGGGTTATAAGTTAAGTGGTGAAACATGACCCCAAGCCACCACATACCAGTCCATTGCCATTATTATGGGGTTGCGTGCTGTGTGTTGTGCAAGTGCCTGCCCTCAAAAGGTCAGTGCGGTGACCTACTCTCTGTGAGTTCTCCATTACAACCTGATTGTCACTGCTTTGGGAGGCACTTGTGGTTCATATTATCAATAACATTAATAGAAAGCAAGGCAGACATTTGATAACAATAATCAATTGAGAGACATGGATTGTGAACTTTGGGGTTGGTCAGCTGAACCAAACTGGTCTTTATTGGTCGTAGTATAACAACCTCACATCATTATTGTATTCTTACTTCCAGTTCTGCAGTGAAAGGTTACAATCCATCTGAAGGAAACACCATTCCCTGGCTGGCGGGTTTGCAGCCAGCTGTGCCTGTAAAATTCCTCATGTAACCTCCCCGCCACCCTCCCATCTGTCCCTGGTCTGTCCACATTGTACCTGCCCCAAGTGAGGCCCTTAAAAGGCCAATTATTTTCTTGCTGATTTTGAAGCTGGCAGGAGTAGTTCAGCAGCAGGGGGGATGCCCAGCAGGGTTACCCTGCTCAGGCATGGGCAGTAAAGGGTTCAGAGGGTACTTCATTCAGTGGCTGTCTTTCCCTATTGCACGCGCAACACCTCGCACCCCCCCCCCCCCCCCCCCCCCCCCACCACTGACCTCTCCATCAAAACTCCCAGTCGCCACTAACACCCCGCCCTACCCATTCCTGCCATGTGACCATGCACAGTTTTCTGGTCTTGCACTCTGGGACTTTGAATCTGAGGACTGCCTATAGACCGAGTCGTGGCCACTGCTGCCACTGACACTGTTGGGACTTGATGCGACCATCAATTCACTCGAGACAGGAGTAGAAATAAACTGTGGCTTTAATCAACTTGAACAGTGCCTGCCTGTGACTGATCCAATTCTGAGAACGGCCTACAGGTCGACTGCTATTTATACCTCCCTTCAAGGGGAGGAGTCATAGGCGGAGCCCAGACAGGCCCCAACATGTTCCCCTGTGGATAATGCAATACAATGGCCCATAGGAGCAACCCACAAGGGCAACAGCATAGCACAGATACAAATACAAGGGCAACAGCACAGATACAAATACAATGGTGGATTATTGGCATAATCCATTCACCACAGGACTACAGAGCTGCTAACCAATCTGTTGACTGGCAGTTTCGTGAGGCATAACTGCTGGCCGAGTGAGGGGAAGTCCTGTCTCCTGCCAATTCACACTTTTCAGAGCGTGAAATGGCTGTGAAGCTGCTATTACTGGCGGGAATACAGGAAAACCCGCCATCTGAAAAATCGCTGCCCTATGACTGCCCTGTGCAAATGTAATATCCAGCAGCAAGCAGCAGTGGTAGCTGTTTGCCACAGCTGAAATTTCTATTTTCCGATTCCAACGCAGGTATATTTGTTTTGTTTTATTCACAGCATTGAAAATAAAATGACAATGAGAATAAGCCAGATCTAAAGAGGTTTTGTAAAATTCATTATTAAAAGCTGTAATACTCGTTTGTTTTAAATTAGGTGCGTTACCTGAAGATTATTGAAAAGAGTGGCTATCAGGCTCTCCCCTGGGTTCGTTACATCACTCAGAGTGGAGGTAAGAAATTGCGTGTGATCACAGGGGCTGGTTTAGCACAGGGCTAAATAGCTGGCTTTTCAAGCAGACCAAGGCAGGCCAGCCTCATGGTTCAATTCCCGTACCGGCCTCCCCGAACAGGCGCCGGAATGAGGCAACTAGGGGCTTTTCTCAGTAACTTCATTTGAAGCCTACTTGTGACAATAAGCGATTTTCATTTTCATTTCATTTTTCATTTCATAAATGTAAATAATCAAGTAGGCTTACATTAACACTGCAATGAAGTTACTGTGAAAAGCTCCTAGTCGCCACATTCCGGTGCCTGTTCAGGTAAGCTGGTTCGGGAATTGAACCCACGCTGTTGGCCTTGTTCTGCATCACAAACCAGCTGTCTAGCCCACTGAGCCGATTATTTATAATTTTTGGATAACCCTATCGAATTTTGCTATTAGTTTTAGCTCCGATATTTATCTACCCCTCTCCTATTTAAAAAAATATAAACCGAGGTTTCCGAAGAAAATTGGTTACAAGAAAATCACAAAATACATTTGATCCCCTAACATTACTTCTTCTGAGTTGCTGACAGCAGCGCCAGGGAAATGAATCTTCAATTCCTAAAGACGCCAGAACAATCCTGGAGGTTGGCAACCTTAGTTTATACTCCTGTGTCATTGCAAAAACACTGCAAATCCATGCCTTTTGAAACCTTTAGAAACCCAGATATATGGGGCAGGTTTTTTTTGCATCATCCCATTGCAAACCATTTTGGGAAACTGTCACAATTTGTTACACCATTCTGGACATTATCCTTCAAAACCTGTCAGGATATAACCAGTATCAAAGTAGGTCAGTGACGGTGTGCACCTGAAACATGGTTCTGTACTGAGATCTGTCTGGTGCAATCAATCCAGCAGCGTTCTTAGTGTTGGTATCCAAGCAACCTGTTGAGTAAACACAGGTCGTCAAATTACAAAAGAGCAATTATATGTGCTCAGTTGCAAAACAAATTCCACTGTTTGTGGTCACCCAAGGTGTTAGCCTGGAGAACAGGCGCATGGTGTTAATATCTGGACCAGCATGCGATCTGAACTTGAGATTTTGATGCAAGCTTAAGTCTCAGCCCGAAAGTCTTTATTTGGGAGGGTCAGAGTTTGTGACTTGCGACTGGTAGTTAGTCCTTCCTCTGATTAATTTGTGTCTCTGTGTTGTATTCCAGATTATCAACTGCGCACAAATCAGTAGCAGCTCTGCTATCTTGCGGAACTCCAATGTTTGAAAGAACAAAACTTGTGAACAAAGTTATATATAAAAAAAAGGAATCTTAACTCTGACTCCACAAGTCTCCATATACTACAGAGCAAAAAGTCAAAACGTAGTTCCTACCAAACAAGATAGGAAAATGTGACTTGTCAATGATGTACCATCTCTGTATTGCTTCTGGATATAAGTTAGGTTAATATTTCATTATTGTTCCTTCACTGTTACTTCGAAACAGTCTGATGAAATGCTGATTGATTGCTGCACCCTGCTGGATTTTCTGACATACAGTTTAATCTCTGAAGCTACGAGTGCAGGAGACTAGTAAAGCAATACTGCTTCAACTTTTTCACTGCACTGATATGGAGGGAGCTTCACTGTCTTTGACATAAGAATCTGTACTTTGGGGCTATGAGGAGGTTCTGCCTCATTTGCCTGCAACTCTTGTTCCTTTATACGCCCCCTCCACCCCACAACCAAATCCCTAATTAAGCCTGCGGTGCCTTGCTTCAAAGCTCTTAATGTTGGCATCCACCTCTGGAATCAGAAGTGAAGGTTCACTTCTATGAGCTTTGTATCCTGTCATTGATTGGGCAAAGTTAATTGGAAAGAAGGTCATAAACAACAGGCCAAAAACAAATCAAAGAAATAGAAGGGTAGATTTTCCAGCAGAATCATTTACCATCTTGTGGGCAGATATATTTGCACAAGGCCACCATGATATGTTTTTCTGATCTCCTGCAAGCCATTTCCTAACAGTTCCGCTAATTTGGTATTATTTCTATTACCAAAATATCCAGGGCCACTTAGTGCTAGTTTTATATTTGAATGTAAGTTTAAAGAGTCTGGTGGGAAGATTATCTGGTCACTTGCCAGTGGCCAGCTCAGTGAGGGAGCTGGCCTATTCTTTAATAAGGACACCGGGAGTCCACACCGAGTAAGAATAAAGAACTTTGGTTTATTTACAGTTACGTTATGTACAAGTCCCGGCAAATCCCTACCGGGTGTCTCCACAGTCTTACTGGCCGACCTTTTACATATTAGCTGAACAGAGTTCCCCTGCCCCTCAGCGGGGGAGCTCGTACTTCCCGAGAACCATGGAGATGATAATCATTCCCACCTCATAAGTCCCGTGCGAGATATGACAGATTCCCCACTCTTTCACAGCCAGCAGGGGGCCCGATTGGCACCTGGACCTTACAGGAGTAATGTGGTAAGTTGTGAGTCCCTGTCGATGCTTCCTTTACTCGGACATATTGGAACCCAGAGCCCGAATAGCAGCAGCCTGAGCTTCCACTGAAGTTGCTCAGTGAAAGCCCCATAATTGAGTACCGGGCTGCTTGTATTAAGGAAAGACAAGTCATATTGAGACCTAACCAGCAGCCCTAAAAAGGTACAGCTGCCAAACCGAAAAGGTAAGTTTGGTAGATTGTATTTACCTGATTGTGGATCCAGGAGGTGCTGGAGTCCTCCTTCTGACCCCGCGTTAAAAGCACAGGCTGCTGCTGACCGTAATTTTATTGCATGCCAGCTTGTCCTGCAAGGAGCAATGGAACATGCTAGTACACGGCCTGCCGAAAGGTAATGAAGATGTGGGTGTGAAGCTAGATTTTGTGGAAAGTGCATGAAAGATGCCACAAGTTTAGAAGGTGAGGGGTATAATTGTGAGGATAATGCACCGAGTGTGCAAGAAGCAGCAGAGGGAGATTGAATGAAGCATGCTGCTGTGATTGGAGTAAAGTGATGGAGCGTGGAGGGGAGAAGGCCCGTGAGGTAACAAATCAATTCAGAAGACCTAAACAGAGAGTAAGAGAGATGCTAGTGGGAATCTTAGTAGCTTCGGTCATGTGACTGAATTTTATTGTCTTACATTCCGCCCAGCTTCTGGGTGTTATGCTTTCGTACTCGGCTGGCTCAACCACCTCAAACTACAGTCACCAAACTATTTGCATTGGCACCCTTCTCCATGGAAACCGGGAACCTTCTTCCAGCTGACCTCCTTCACATGAACCTCCACAGGGCTGCCTGAAGAACTTGAGGCCTTTTGCCATTTTCAAAAACTCACCGTATTCTCCACTTCCAAGTGCAGGTATACAGTGCAGGCAAAGTACATCTCAACCTTAAGAGTCTCCCTTTAAATGGCATCACAATTATACAGCAGTCCCAGTGGGCAAACTGCCAGGGAATAGCATTTCCAGTGAGGCACAAAGCCAAATTTGGATAGTTCTTCTTGCCCACGTCATTGGGTGGTGGCCCTGTCCACAAGACCCCATTTGGTGTAGAAGCTGCATTTCCCTGCCAGTAACCCTTGGTTATTTTATTTAATCTATTCACTCCTCCAGATCTTGTTTCACCACTCCGTAGTGCAAATGTTTGTTTTGTTGTTTTATTGTTGCTTGCATGTAGGCACTAGGGAAATCTTTTAAGTATACAAGCTGCAGTTTGCACTCAGTGGTGAATGAACGGCACCAAATCTTTCACTACACCTACACTTACCCACAGGCTGCTTATGGGATTTTGCACTGGAACTTCCTGTAAATTGGAAAGCCAGTTTGGGGCACTGCCCTCTACAGGGGATCTGGGAACTGTATGAACAGGTTATGTAACCGTGTGTCTCCTCAACTAATCAGATTGAATTGTTAATCTGCAGTGCAGAGTCTGAAACAGGAAGTGTTATTGAGAATATTTAATTAAATGTCAAACTAGGTACAAAAAGAAAAATAAAGAGAGGGAATGGAGGATAGGATTACGAAAAGGGAGATAGAAGGCAGAAAGATGTTTTTTTTCCAAACTTAATTGTTATTATTTTTAATCTCCAACAATAATTAAAATCTAAAGGAATGCAACTCCAAACCTGTAAAATGATTTTTCTGTGCAAGAGATGTTTTCTGGCTATCATTAAGATGTATCACTTTAATATACTTACACTGAAATAGACGGGAACGAACGGCCTCTCCAGCAAGGCATGGACTGAGTGCCATTTAGTACTGATTCACACAAACATGGACCAGGCCTAATGGCATCTGCAGGGTTTCCCAGGCCACTGGAGACCCCTAGGTGGTGAGCGATAGGACAGAGTGGCTTTTTGGCACACATGCACCTTGGCAATGCCACCCTACACAGGCTACACAGAGCAATTTCCTGATTTCCATATTAATCTGTGTGTACGCTGGAGGCTGTTGCTTAAATTACATCATAATAACAGTGAGCATTGTTAGCCTTATCGTTATTTGTACAGTAACTTTCGGCCTTACACATTCAGAACTCTATATTCCCCTCCCTAAGTACCATGAGTAATAGCAAACATTAGCATCCTGCTATGTTGCCTGCACTATGAGACTAAAAACCTCCAACCTTTCAGGTGCCAAATTCAGGCTCGGCCTACTAATGAAGCTGTTGGATTTGGTGAAATGCTGTCTGGTGCTCACTGAGCATTGGGAAAGCTCATTGCCGGTGTGATGATGAGCCTAAAGGAGTTTCTGCTGTTGGGTTTGGGAGATGCATGGACACATCACTTGAGTTTCAAGCGCAAGTTTAAAATTCCCCTCTTTTATGTCTTATTAACGATGGCAGGAAGTGATTCAGCGGTAACTCACCAATTGATGACATTTGCTCCATCCTTTCACCCGTTTCCCTGTGTTTGTTGACCAACACGGGCTCCCAGTTAAACAACGGCTCCATTTTAAAAGTCTCATCCTTTTCTCAAATCCCTCCACCTCTCCCAATCTCACTAATTCCCACCAGGCCTACAATCCTCTGAGATATTTGTGTTACACTAATTCTGAAAATCTCAATTTTAATCATTCCACCTTTGACAGCCGTGCCTTCAACTCCCGAAGCTTTGGAATTCCCACCCTAAAATGCGCCATCTCTGACTTCCCCCCTTCAAATCTACATCTCTGACCAAGGGTATGCTTGTCTGCATCTAATATCTCATTATGCGGTTTGGTGTCATATTTTATTTTATAATGTCCCTGTGAAGCATCATGGAATGTCTTATTATGTTAAAGGCATTAAATAAATACAAGTTATTGTTGTCGTTGAAAGGATTAAATCAATGTGAAGCTTTTACCAACAAAACTAATTGATCTCAACATCAGCCAAGTATAAGTCAGAATAAATTACTGCAACATTGTAGGACCCACGGCTAATCTAATAGTTATTATGCTGTGTAAGTTTTAATCACGCCATCACAGAATAATACAGTGCAGAAGAGGCCATTCGGCCCATCGTGTCTGCACCAGTGCATGAAAACTACCTGCCTACTTAATCCCATTTGCCAGCACTTGGCCCATAGCCTTGAATGTTATGACATATCAAATACTCTTCCAGGTACTTTTAAAGGAGGTGAGGCAACCCGCCTCTACCACCTCCCAGGCAGTGCATTCCAGACCGTCACCACCCTCTGGGTAAAAAAGTTTTCCCTCAAATCCCTCCTAAACCTCCTGCCACTCACCTTGAACTTGTGTCCCCTCGTAACTTCAACAAAGTGGAAACAGCTGCTCCCTATCCACTCTGTCCATGCCCCTCATAATCTTGTACACCTTGATCAGGTAACCCCCTCAGTTTTCTCTACTCCAGAGAAAACAACTCAACCTCTTCCAACCTCTCGTCATAACTTAAATGTTGCATCCCAGGCAACACGCTGGTGAATCGCCTCTGCACCCCCTCCAGTGCAATCACATTATTCCTATAATGTGACGACCAGAATTGCACACACAACTCCAGCTGTGGCCTCACCAAAGTTTTGTACAACTCCAACATGACCTCCATGCTTTTGTAATCTATGCCTCGATTGATAATGGCAAGTGTCTCATCTGCCTTTTTCAGCAACCTATAAACTGCCCTTCTGCCTTCAGAGATCTATGGACAAACACGCCAAGGTCCCTTTGTTCCTCGGAATGTCCCAGTGTCAGGCCATTCATCGAATATTTCCTTGTCAAATTACTCCTTCCAAATGTGCATTTGGAAGTGGCCACGACTGGGACTACATGCAGTCCTCAGATTCAAAGTCCCAGAGTGCAAGACCGAAAAACTGTGCATGGTTCCATGGCAGGAATGGGTGGGGCGGGTGTTAGTGGGGACTGGGAGTATTGATGGAGAGATCAGTGTGGTGGGGGCGACGCGAGGGCGCGAGGTGTTGCGCGTGCAATAGGAAAAGACGGCCATTGAATGAAGTACCCTCTAAATACTTTCCTGACCAAGGCCCAAGCAGGGTAATCCTGCTGGGCATCCCTCCTGCTGCCGAACTAATCCTGCCAGCTTCAAAATCAGCAAGAAAATATTTGGCCATACTCCCATGTGCATTTGCCTTCTTTATAAATCTCCCATGTGGGATGTTGTCAAAGGCTTTGCTGAAATCCATGTAAAATATATCAAATGCACTACCCTTATCGACACACCTATCAATCAAATTTGTTAGGCATGATCCCCCTCTGACTATTCCTGATCAAACTTTACCTCTCCAAGTCGAGATAGATTCTCTCCTTCAGAATTTTCTCCAATAGTTTCCCTACCACTGATGTGAGACTCACTGGTCTGTAGTTCGCTTGCTCATTTCTACAACTTGTCTTAAACAGTGGGACCACATTAATTTTTCTCCAGTCCTCTGGCGCCTTCCTGGGGCAGCACGGTAGCATGTTGGTTAGCATAAATGCTTCACAGCTCCAGGGTCCCAGGTTCGATTCCCGGCTGGGTCACTGTCTGTGCGGAGTCTGCACGTCCTCCACGTGTGTGCGTGGGTTTCCTCCGGGTGCTCCGGTTTCCTCCCACAGTCCAAAGATGTGTGGGTTAGGTGGATTGGCCATGCTAAATTGCCCGTAGTGTCCTAAAAAGTAAGGTTAGGTGAGGGGGTGGGGGTTGTTGGGTTACGGGTATAGGGTGGATACGTGGGTTTGAGTAGGGTGACCATTGCTCGGCACAACATCGAGGGCCGAAGGGCCTGTTCTGTGCTGTACTGTTCTATGTTCCCTGTGGCCAGAGAGGAATTAAAAATTTGGGTTCGCGACCCTGCAATCTCCTCCCTCACCTCCCACAGTATTCTAGGACACAATTCACCCGGACGTGAAGATTTTTCCACTTTTAAACCTGCCAGCACCTCCAGTACCTTGTCACTCCCAATGTCAATTTGCTCAAGAACCTCACAGTCTCTCTCCCCGAGTTCCATATCTACCTTAGTGTTGGGTGGGGTTATTGGGTTATGGGGATAGGGTGGAGGTGTTGACCTTGGGTAGGGTGCTCTTTCCAAGAGCCGGTGTAGACTCGATGGGCCGAATGGCCTCCTTCTGCACTGTCAATTCTATGATAATTCTCATTCTCTTGGGTGATAACAGATGTGAAGCATTCATTCAACGCCCTACCAATATCCTCTGGCTCCGCCCAGAGATTTCTCCCTTGGTCCCTAATGGGCCCTACTCTTTCCCTGCTAATCCTCTTCTCATTGGTATACTTGTAGAATATCTTGGTATTTTCCCTACTTTTATCAGCGAGAGCTTTCTCATATCCCCTATTTGCTCTCCTAATTAATTTCTTAATCTCCATCCTGCACTTTCTGTACTTCACTAATGTCTCCGCTCAATTGTTCCCCTTGTATTTGCCAAAAGCTACTCTTTTCCCTCTCATCATATCCTGACTGTCTCTGGTTATCCATGGTTCTCTGGGCTTGTTACTCCTTCCTATCACCCGAGAGGGAACATGTTGGGCCTGTACCCTCCCCATTTCCTTTTTAAACCCCCCCTATTGCCCTTCTGTAGATTTACCCACAAGTAACTTTTCCCAGTCTAACTTGGCCAGGTAATGCCTTATTTTACTAAAATACCCTCTTCCCCCAGTCCAAAACCTTGTTTTGCAACTTGTCTATTTCTTCATCCATAACAAACTAAAATTGTACCATGTTGTGGCCGCTATCACGAAAATGCTACCCCTTCACCACCTCAACCACCTGTCCGGCTTCACTCCCCAGAATTAGGTCCAGCACTGCACCGTCCCTTGATGGACACTCTACATATTGAGCTAAAAAGTTCTCCTGGATACATTTGAAGAACTCACTCAATCTAATCCCTTAATGTGATGAGTATCCCAAATAATGTTGGGAAAGTTGAAATCACCTAACATAATTACCTGACTATTATTTTTACACACCTCCGTGAATTGTGCACGTGTTTGCTCCTCAATTTCCGGCTGACTATCTGGGGGTCTATAATAAACACCTCGCAATGTGACTGCCTTTTTTATTCGTAAACTGTGCCCAAAACGTTCCATCTGATGCCTCCTCCAAGATATAATCTCTCCTTACTGCAGTAACTGGCTCCTTAACTAATGCTGCAATGCCTCCTCCTCTTTCACCCCCTCCTCTGTGTCACTTGAAGATGCTATATACTGGGATATTGTGCTGCCAATCCTGCCCCTCCCTCAATCATGTCTCCGTGATGGCTATTATATCACAATTCCACGTATCAATCCTCACCCTAAACTCAACCGTTTTACCTGCAATACTTCTGGCATTAAAATAGAGGCCATCCAGACTTGTCTTACTCCCTTGAAACTTCCGCATTATTCTCTCTGACTTGATTGCTTTTCTATATTATGCTGTGTCCCTATTCTGCTAACAGTCTGTGTCCTCTCCCCTTTGAAATAATATGGATGCAGCAGTAGGGTTTAACAAAAAGTTACAGTAATGATTCAGGGACCTAGAGACGTTAAGTGGTAAATAAAGATTTTCAGAATGTAATGCATCGTTATTGGAGTAAAGACTACAAAAGGGCCGGATTCTTGTGTATGAATTATGGATATTTGTGCTAAAAATAAGTTATTTTTAATTTGCCTTGTGTAAATGGAGGCTGTGGTGTGAAATTTAAGATGAGAGAAATTAATGTGATGAAAGAGTCTCTGGCTAATTCAGTCATTTGAAGCCATTTATTTTAATAAGGCAGGGTAGGCCCAAAAAGCCTACTGAGAACAGTTAAGTATTGACTTGGAACCTCCAGGAATAAAAGATGAATCTCCCGCTGTGAACAGCTTGCGAGAACATTCATAGGTGCATTCACAATAAAAAGATTTACAAAGATTTGCTTTGAAAACTGTTGTTTATTAATTATAAAAACATTGGAGATGGGAAAACAATTTAAGGCCTGTTTCACTAGATGGGTGGTTGGAGGAAGAGAGCCATATGATGAAGCTTCCAGTATTACAACCAGAAATAAGTTTTTTTTTAATTCATTCATGAGATGTGGGCATTGACTGTAGTGTGTTGTTTTCTGCTGTCTCCGGCGGTAAACCCATAGTTCCAAAGAGGACGAGACCCTGATCCCACGACATTGAAGGAATGGCGATATTTTTTCACATTAATATGGTGTATGCCTGGGAGAACACCTATTCTCATTTACTTGTTGCCATTGGTGTAGCAAGTGGCAGGAGCCTTGGTGAGTTGCTGCAGTGCATCTTGTAGATCGTACCCACTGCTGTGTCTGAGTCGGTGGTGGAAAGACTGAACTTAAGATAGTGGATAGGTACCTATTACGATCCTAGACCAGACCCCAACAGTGGCAAGGATACTCCAATATTTAGATTATTTGCAAGACTGCGGAAAGAATAATTCGCTTCAGGAGTGATTGCATGAGAAATAGGGCTTTGGTATTTTTAAACATAAAACTTTATTATGAATACAATATTAAACATTTTAACTTCACGCCCAAAAGAACAGCTTACAATACCCCTTCCACACTACTACTCAATTTCCCATTGAACAACAAAAAATTTAACATACAGCTCTCAATCTATCTTAAAATCAGCATGGCGTGAAGTAATACTTGCTTTATAAAGAGATTTGGTTCCAGTTAGAACCCCTTTCAGACTCTGGCTGAATATCTTCAAAGAGTTGGTTCGCCTGCCATGTTTCAGCTGCTTCCTTATCCCCAGGCAAGACTGCTCTGCTTTAAGTATTATTACCCTTTTATAACTATCTTACTGTGAGAGAATTTTGGACTCGGTGTCAGACAGATCAGACTTTACTTCTTCTCTCTCCAAAGCCCTCTCCAAAATTGACTTGTGCATTCTTTGGCTCCAATCCAACAATTACATCATCTCCCCAAGCTAAATGACAAATTACTCTCAGCAGATTGAAAGTATATTAACTCCCCAGGGACGTTCACCATCAAACCACAGTGCATTAGCATGGACTGAAAAAACGCATTCCTTTGGTCAATTTTGACAACTGGCTCCTGGAAGCTCTCAGGACTTCACAAAACAAAATCCTGTTTAAAAACATGATCACTGTAGTCGCACAAACTATAACCCCTAAATTGCCTAATATTTAGAAGCCTATATTCCTCAAACCCTTCATTTATCACATCAGAAAAGTGGACTGCTTTGTCCCAGATAATGCTGAATGTTGTTGGAGCTGTACTCATCCAGACAAATAGAGAGTCTACCTTTACACTCCTGGCTTGTGCCTCGTAGAGAGTGGGCAGGCTTTGGCGAGTTAGAAGACGAGATACACGCCACAGGATTCCCAGCCTCTGATGTGGTTTTATAGCTGCAGTATTTATGACGAGTCCAGCTCAGTTTTTGGTCAATCGTGATGGGATGTTGATGGTAACAGCATTGGGATTGGCTATTGTTAAACGTCAAAAGGAAGTGATTAGGTTCTCTCTTTTGGAGATGACCTTTATCTGGTATTTGTTTTGGCATGAATGACACAGGGCAGAATTTAGCACTCATACCAGCAGGTTCAAGGGGCTGGGGCAGGGGGAGAGCATGAAATCTGTTGGACAGGATTGAATCTGTCATCACAAATGAGACAACCCAGTTACAATACCGGGGCAGGCAGGGTCTCAGATGGGAAGCCCACCTTTACTCCAGTTAAGGCCCTTAATAGTCATTTAATGGCTACTTAAGGGCCCTGTGGTGAATCACAGTAGCGTAATTCACACTATTACACATGTTGTACTATGTCTCTGTAAGCTCGGCACACGAGCAGTTGCGCTGCTCTGCCACTAGGGGGAGATGCACTGGGAGTGTACAGGAGTTTGTACTGGGCTCCACCCTTGGCTCCACCCACGGCTCCTCCCCCTAACCGGAAGTATAAAGGTTGATGCTGAGAACCTGCCTGCCAGTTCATCTGGAGTTCACCTTGTCACAGGCAGGCTCTGTTGTAAGACGATTAAAACCACTGTTCACTTCTAACCACGTGTTGCGTGAATTGATGGTCTCATCAATTTAATCGTCTTAAGAAACAGTAAGGAATAACCATGGAATCAGCCCTCAAGCCTAATTGACTGTAACTCGACCCGCAGGATGCAGAGGCGAAAGAAATCTTTTCGCATTGGCTCCGATGTTTTAAGGCCTACCTGGCTGAAGCAAGCACCCCAGAAACGACAGAGGAGCAGAAACTCTGTCTACTGCACGCGATGGTGAGCCATCGTATATCCACTCAGCTAAACTGTACCGGCTCATATACAGAGGCCCTGGCCCTACTCGATAGAATGTACGTGAGGCCTAGCAATGAGGTCTACGCGCGCCACGTTTTTACTACTCGCCACCAGCGCTCTACAGAATTGCTAGAAGAATTCCTCAGAGACTTAAAAGCCTTATCCCGGGACTGTAATTATCAGGCTGTAACTGCTGCAGAACATAGAGATCTTGCTGTCCGCAATGTCTTTGTTGCAGGCCTTAGATGGAATTACGTGCGCCAGCGACTGCTGGAGAAGGGGGCCCTAAATTTAGAAGATACTGTTGAACTCGCTACAACTATGGAGGTCTTATTTCGTAGCCTCACCTCGTTTCCTGCCGACTGCACGACCCTGTCATGGGCCCCCGACCAGTGACTCCCCCAGGCCTGCGCCGCGCAGCCACCCAGCCACCATGCTGCCCCAGCCTGCCACTTTTGTGGCCAGCCCCAGCACCCACAGCAGCACTGCCCGGTCCGCAATGCGACCTGCAGCAGCTGCGGGCGAAAAGGCCACTACGCCAGAGTGTGCCTGGCAAGGAAGGCCACAGCCCCTAAACCTCCAGTGGCACAAAGTAATCGCCCTCCGCACTCACAGGCCCGCAGGCCCCGGAACGCAGCGGCCTATGCCCCAACTCTGCCCCCACCCGCCACGTGCGATCCATGGGGTCTGCCATCTTGGCGGACCCCCATCACGCGGTCCACCATGGGTGACTCATGGGGGCCACCATCTTGGACGTCATCTTCCTCATTGTCCCAAGGCCCTCAAACGGTGCTTGGAATTCTTTTTGTATTATGCCCGGTGGGTCCCTCAATATGCGGACAAAGCCCGCCCACTCTTTAAGGCCACACTTTTTCCCCTGTCAGCTGAGGCTCGCCAGGCCTTCAACTGCATCAAGGAGGACATCGGCAAAGCGGTCATGCGGGTGGTGGATGAATTCGTCCCTTTCCATTGAGAGCGATGCCTCAGAGGTAGCTCTTGCAGCCACACTGAATCAGGCAGGGAGACCAGTCGCATTTTACTCCCGAACGCTCTCCGCTTCGGAACTTCGACACTCCTCAGTCGAAAAGGAAGCACAAGCCATTGTGGAGGCTGTTCGTCCCCGGAGGTACTACCTCGCAGGTAGAAGGTTCACCCTCATCACCGACCAAAGATCGATTGCCTTCATGTTTGACAACTCGCAAAGGGGAAAAATTAAAAATGACAAAATTCTGAGGTGGAGGATCGAACTCTCCACCTACAAATACGATATTATGTATCGACCGGGGAAGCTCAACAAGCCGCCAGATGCCCTCTCCCGTGGGACGTGTGCCAGCGCACAGAGCGACCGCTTAAAAGCCATCCACAATGACCTCTGCCACCCGGGGGTCACCCGGCTCGCCCACTACATTAAAGCCCAAAATCTGCCTTTCTCCACCGAGGAGGTAAAAGCCATCACCAGGGATTGCCCGATCTACGCGGAGTGCAAACCGCACTTCTACAGACCAGACAGGGCCCATCTTGTCAAGGCTTCTAGGCCCTTTGAACGCCTCTCTATCGATTTCAAAGGGCCACTCCACTCGACTAACAGGAATGTGTACTTCCTGAACGTCATAGACGAGTTCTCCCGTTTTCCCTTTGCTATCCCGTGCCCCGATATGACTTCCCACACAGCCATTAGGGCCCTGCATAGTATCTTCACCCTGTTTGGTTTCCCCAGCTATGTACACAGCGACCGGGGTTCGTCCTTTATGAGCGAAGAGCTGCGTCAGTACCTGCTCGGCAAGGGCATCGCCTCGAGCAGGACTACCAGCTATAACCCCAGGGGGAACGGGTAGGTGGAGAGGGAGAATGCGACGGTCTGGAAGACCGTCCTACTGATCCTCCGGTCCAGGAATCTCCCGATCTCCCATTGGCAAGAAGTCCTCCCCGACGTGCTCCACGCTATCAGGTCCCTCTTATGTACCGCTACCAACCAGACCCCTCACGAGTGGCTCTTTATTTTTTCCAGGGGCACTACCACGGGGTTTCGCTCCCGGCATGGTTGAAGACACCGGGCCCAGTACTCCTCCGGAAGCACGTCAGGGCGCACAAAACTGACCCACTCGCAGAGAAAGTGCTCCTACTGCATTCGAACCCCCAGTACGCCTTCGTAGAGTTCCCTGACGGCCATCAGGACACTGTATCCCTCCGGGACCTAGCACCTGCAGGATCCAACCCCCTCACTACCACCGCCGAGGTGCCCCTCACACTACATCCCACCCAACTCGCCCCCCATGCCCCTGCACCTACCAGTTCCCTACATTTTTTTTGCGCACCCGCGCCAGCTAGCTCCCAGCGCCCCCAGTCCCCAGTCGAACCAGACGGGTACGAAGCTTGGGCGGAATTACCCACGGAGTCCGCCATCGTACCCCAACCGACGGTGCTCATCCAGCCACCAGAAGGGGCTGCAACCCCGGTGCTCTGCCGATCACAGCGGACAACTCGGCCACCTGACAGACTCAATCTGTAAGCCACCACCCCCGTTGGACTTGATTTTTTTTACAGGGGGTGAATGTGGTGAATCACAGTAGCGTAATTCACACTGTATTACACATGTTGTACTATGTCTCTGTAAACTCGGCACACGAGCAGTTGCACTGCTCTGCCACTAGGGGGAGATGCACTGGGAGTGTACAGGAGTTTGTACTGGGCTCCACCCTTGGCTCTACCCACGGCTCCTCCCCCTAACCGGAAGTATAAAGGTTGATGCTGAGAACCTGCCTGCCAATTCATCTGGAGTTCACCTTGTCACAGGCAGGCTCTGTTGTAAGACGATTAAAACCACTGTTCACTTCTAACCGCGTGAATTGATGGTCTCATCAGGCCCTTTTCCCACCCATCTTGCAGGTCGATGATTGATTAGATGGAGAGAGCTGAAATTGAACAACGATCTCAGGTAGGAAGTTAGAGGCAGTGGAGTGGGGGGGGGGGGGGGGCACCGAGATCAAAATCCCCCTTTGGAATAAGGCCCAGTGGCCTCTAGACCTTTCTCACTCCCAACCTGTACCCTGAGTCTCTTCCCCCCTCCCCCTACCTCTCCCCCCAAACCCCGCCATTCACAACCACCAGGCATCGCTATTGGCACCCCTGTGCCTGATCCCGATTCCTGCCATTTAGTTTCAGGCAGCTAACTGCAGTGCTTCATCTAGCCACTGCAGCGCTGTTTCTGGAATGACTGGAGAACTGCTGGCCAATTCTTCCCAGTGATGGCAGAAGTCTCGCCTTCTGCCAATCAACGCTCCTTAGAGCATGAAATGACATCAGGCCTGCTGGAATTGGGGGATGTGTTCCCCTCCAGCCCTGCCATCCTGAATACCCTGACCGCTATGTACAATATTCCACCAAACTCTACAACCATTTTTCAGAAAGGGAATTGGCAAAGTTAGAGAAATCCCTGAAAAAGGCTAAACTCTCAATCTGTAAAAGCACTGGGAACTCACAGAGATCATTATCAGGAATTGTATTCCCTGAAAATACAAACAAGGAGCAGGAGTTGGCCATTCAGCCCTTCAAGTTTGCTCCGCCATTTAATAAGAGCATAGCTGATCTGACAGTAACCTTAAATCTGTACTCTGCCTGCCCCCGAATAACCTATCAACCCCTTGCTCACAAAGAATCTATCCACCTCTGCCTTAAAAATATTCAAAGGTTCTGCTTCCACCGCCTTTTCAGGAAGAGAGTTCCAGAGACTCACAACCCTCAGAGAAATAATTACACCTCGTCTCCATTTCAAATGAACGGCCCCTTTTTATTTAACAGTGACCCCCCATCCTCCCGGCCCTCACCAGTTCTAGATTCTCCAACACGAGGAAACATTCTTACCACAGGCTGCAAGAGGGTGGTATTTGTAAACGCGGCCCATTTCCCAAACAGGATTTGTTGTATTTGCTCAACATACTTGCCTGGTAATACTCCCTCTGCACTCGCAGATTGGCTTGCACTGGCAGCCTGTGGGAACATTTAAATCTTTGAACAGAATCTCTTCATTGTTAGAAGGAAGCAGAGGACCTTGCTGTGCTCTGAAGAGAACAAGGTCTCCTGGAGAGTGGAGCCATGGACATGCCTGGGCAGAACTCGGTTATCACTTCACTTTAACGCTGGTCAGACTCAGGTCAGTGTGCACTACAATGATCAGATATCAATCTCAACTCATTTGCTACAGTGGTAGAAGATAAGGGTTTGTACATAGAATTGTATAGAATTACAATGTACTGCACTAGAACAAACCATTCAGCCCAATAATAAACGTTATTAGTGTCACAGGTAGGCTTACGTTAACACTGCAATTAAAACCAACTAGTCGCCACACTCCGGTGCGTGTTCGGGTACATTGAGGGAGAATTCAGAATATCCAACTCAGCTGACAATCACGTCTATCGGGACTTGTGGGTGAAAACCGGAGGAAACCCACGCAGACACGGGGAGAACGTGCCAGACTCTGCGCAGACAGTGACCCATGGAGGAATCGAACCCGGAGCCCTGGCGCTGTGAAGCAACAGTGCTAACCACTGCTACCGTGCCGCCCTCTGTGTTAATGCTGATGTTTATTCTCCAACTGAACCTCCTCCCAACCTCTCCATTTGCTCTAACCAGATGACCTCCTATTTTGTTCTTCATCTATTTCCCTTAAATGGTATTCACCTAAGCTGTTCCTTGCGGTGGTAAGTTCCATAACCACCCTCCAGGTCAAGAATATTTTCCTGAATTTCCTTTTGTAATTATCAGTCACTTTCTTGAATGTCTCTGAGTTATCACCTCCCCCACAAATGGAAAAATGTTCTCTTCACCTACCCTATTAGACTCTCATAATCTTTAAAGACCTTTATTGGGATACACCTCCTTTCTAAAGTACAAACTCCTCAGCCTGTTTAATCTTTCCTGACAGGCATAACATCATCTTCATTGTATGTTCAGTGCGGAATATAAAAAGGTGTGTAAAGTAGAGGGTTGCAAAAAAATCAACTGTTCTCATAAATATTAATCCTACAGATTAATATGTATGGAGGCAAATAAAATGTTTACTACCTTTTGACTCACATGCGTTTGATTCAAACATTCTGCAAATGGAATTGCAAAGTATTTGACACAATGGCAAGCTCTCCTGGTATTTTAATTTCTTGCCAAGTGTGACAGTGCAGTGGGATGAGGCGTTCCAAAATACACAACCATTAATTCACATCAATTGATTTTGAAGCAAATTATTCAGCCTGTGACAGTACCCGCAACTGCCTGTTGGGGCACAAATGTCGGTCTGCGCACAAAATGGAGTGGATGACCTTTGAATAGATACTGAAGGATTTCATCCCATTGGGTGTTTTGTCAGCTGTCACTATGGCAACTGAGTACAGCCAGCCAGGTACAAAACAGACCATAAACTGCAACTTCCCAATCACATAAGAAAGAAGAGTCCGAAGCTAAAAATCTGAAATATAAACAGAGACTGCTGGAAATACTCAGGGCCTGGCTACATACAGGGGTGTGAAACCACAGTTAAAAGTTTCAGGTGGTTGATGAAAGATCATGACAGAGGAGGCCGAAGCGTTCTCAGTGGAGTCTGAAGTTGCTCTTCTGGACTCGACAAGAAAAGTTTAAACATCTTTAAAAACGCATCCTTCAGGCCTAATCTGGCCCTGGTCATCCTCCTCCTCATCGCGTTGGCTTGGCAGCGAAGCAATTTGCTGCCCCGTGCTCAGGCAGCATAAGAATTATTGTTGGTTCCCCAGAACAGCATGGTAGCACAGTGGTTGGCACTGTTGCTTCACAGCGCCAGGGTCCTACGTCCAAGTCCCAGCTTTGGTCGCTGTCTGTGTAGAGTCTGCACATTCTCCCCATGTCTGCGTGGGTTTCCTCTGGGTGCTCCAGTTTCCTCCCACAAGTCCCGAAAGATGTGTTGTTAGGTGAATTGGACATTCTGGGCGGCGATCGGCCGGAGAATCCCCGTTGGTGCCAATATCGGGGGAGGAGCCGCTTTTGATGATCTGTCCCCTCGAAAACTGTGTTTTCGCAGAATATGCCGCATGCCTTTCTGGGCGGCCTCAGGACGTTATCTGAGGCCCGCCCCCAATGGGCCAAGTTCCCAACGGCATTGGTCGCATGTGGTATTTATTTTTGGGAACTCTGCGTGGCGGCTGCGGACTAAGTCCAACGTAGCCACAGTCTAGGTGGGGTTGGGGGGCGGGGAGCCAATCCGCGGGCGGGGCGCTTTGGCAGGGGGCGCTTTGGCGGGGGCTGGGGGCACTGGTGATAGGTGGTCCGGGGGTGGCGAGCCTCGCCAAAGCGGGTCATTGTTTGGAAGGCCGGGTCCGCACACGATCAGCGCCATGTTGCACGGCGCGGCTGCTGCAGGCCGGCGTCGTGCGCATACGCGGTCATGGACCCGGCAATTCTGCCATATCCATAGCTAAAACCTCTAACTGCATGCCTGCTAGTCCCCCACCAGGCGGAGGATCGGTGGCCGTTTTGCACCGTTTTTTCGGTCGTAAAGCACTTAGTCTCAAAATTGGAGAATCCAGCCGTCCGAATTCTGCCTCTGTGTATCCGAACAGGCGTCAGAGTGCGGCGACTCGAGGCTTTTCACAGTAATTTAATTGCAGGGTTAATGTAAGCCTACTTGTGACAATAATAAAGATTATTAGTAATAAATGGCCACGCACATGTTGTAAAGGATCTCCATGTGACTTCCTCAGCTTTGGCCAGTGGCTTGGCCACCTGATCTATTTAACAGGTTTAAATTGTGGAAGGCAGCTGTCAGTAGCTGTGACTGAACAGTTTTGAGTGCCCTCGTGCATGCTATCTGCTGAGTAATAGTGTTACGGCTACCCTTTGTATCTTTAGTTTATTTTAGGTTTGCGATTCATTCTGTTTGTGCAAACAAGCGTTCTACACTACATTTGAAAACGTGAATATCTAGCTACACCCTTCTCATCAATATTGAAACAGTGACCGGAATGTTGAAGAGCTATTGATACAGTTAGCTGAGGAAAGGAAGAGGCTTGTGCTCAGCATCAACACCAGCATGAACATGTTGAGCCAAATGGATTGTTTCCACGCTGTAAATACTTTGTGTTACCCATACCTGTGTGATCAACACAAAAACAGTCCACGTTTTTTTGCCCCATGTGGTGACACCAAAATCATTTCTATATTGCAAATTTCTCCATAGAATCCCTACAGTGCAGAAGGAGGCCATTCTGCCCATCGAATCTGCATGACCCTCTGAAAGAGCACTCTACCCAGGCCCACTCTTCTGCCCTATTCCCGTAACCTCGTAACCCCACCTACCTGCACATCTTTGGACACGAAGAGGCAGTTTCTATATTGTGGCCAATCCACCTAACCTGCACATCTTTGGTCTGAGGGAGGAAACCGGAGCAGCCGAAGGAAAAGAAGAACATACAAACTCCGTACAGACAATCACCCAAGGTTGGAATTGAAGCCGGGTCCCTGGTGCTGCAAGGCAGCAGTGCTGACCACTGTGCCACCGTGCTTCCTCTCACTATTTGACTGAGATTATGCACCGTTCAAAATAAGCAAGAGTATGCTGGAAACCCAGCTGCCAGAGAGGGAAAATGACCAAAAATAGAGTTGCTCATTGTCCAGGCTTGCCCTCTCCAAGGGAAGCTCCAGGAATTGAAGGTTAATCACCAGCACACTGCTGCAAGCAGCACAGGAGCAATATTTTCACCGTCTTAAACAAAATTGTGCTTTCCTCTTTTTCTTTGAACACGCCCAATTATGAGTTGGTGTGGGAGGATGGACAAATGGCAGAGTCTGCGACTGCAAGTCATGTGATGAGCTATGCTGCAGTATTAACTCAAATCAAGTTGCTGAGGGTCAGAATGAGTGAGTTCAAGACTGGCAGGTTTGCAGTTGTAAAATTCCCCTTTCCAGCACCATCCTGCCTTCTGCAACTTGTCTGCAACTGTAGAGTAGAACAGGCAAGGCTCAGGCTGGCTCACCTGTCCTTGACCTCACTGAGACGCTTCTGTAACCAATTAGCGACCAATTAATGGCTGTTACCCACCCGGCTTCAGGTGTTAAGGTTCAGGGGCAGGAGGGCTGGCCTGAAAGACACCATGTTCAGTCCTCAGAGAAGAAAAGGGGATGGGTTCTACCATTAAATGCCACCTTTCAATATCAGATGCAACCCGCCCGACTCGGTGTCGCAACAAGACCGTTAAACCTCTCGCGGGATTTGCAATGGTCGGAATGCCTACAGAGATCTAACGGATACTCACAACACATAACGATCTGGCGAGATTCAGGTGAACATATTTCATTGAAATATGTCTGTGCCAGATTTTCCCTGCACCCGGGAACTAACGGTATTGCCTGGGAGACTCCGCCATGGCATAATTTAGCACTGATCCACAAAAACATGGACCAGGTATAATGGTGCCTGGTTGGGCACAGTGGCGTGCAGAGGTCTGGTGATGCCCGGGGCAAATCTTGATTGTATGCCCCAAAGCCCCACGTAAATATTTCATTAAATATCACCAAAAAACCTACAAAAAACGTAGTTGCACCCGTTCTAGAGCTATTCACTGACCTCTTTACCTTTGTCATCTCTAAGGTATAGGACGGCTGCCTGAGGTTAAATTGCGCTGTAAGAGGGATGCCGGGAGTGATGGAGTTACTAGCCGAGTTTGGGACCTTCTCAGGTTATAAATTAAACTTAGGCAAGAGCGAGGTGTTTGTGGTGCACCCTGGAGACCAGGAGGAAGGAATTGGTAGGCTCCCGCTTAGGCGGGCAGGGGAGAGCTTTAGGTACCTGGGGGTGCAAGTGGCCAGGGACTGGGGGACTCTCCACAAGCATAACTTTACCAGACTTGTAGATCAGATGGAGGAGGAGTTCAGGAGGTGGGACATGCTGCCATTGTCGTTGGCGGGGAGGGTGCAGTCCGTCAAAATGACAGTGCTTCCGAGGTTCTTGTTCCTTTTTCAGTGCCTGCCCATATTTATCCCCAGGGCCTTCTTTAGGAGAGTGACCGGCAGTATTCTGAGCTTTGTGTGGGCACATGGGACTCCGAGAGTGAGGAGGGTGTTCCTGGAGCGAGGAAGGGATAGAGGCGGGCTGGCGCTGCCCAACCTTCTGGGGTACTATTGGGCAGCCAATGTGTCAATGGTGCGTAAATGGGTGATGGAGGGGGGAGGGGCGGCGTGGAAAAGAATGGAGATGGCGTCATGTAGAGGTACAAGCCTGGGTGCCATGGTAACGGCACCGTTGCCGCTCTTCCCCAAGAGGGTTACCACGAGCCCGGTGGTGGCGGCGACCCTAAGAATCTGGGGACAGTGGAGACGGCATCGGGGGGAAACAGGGGGCTCGATGGAGGCTCCACTGGGTGGCAACCATTGGTTCATCCCGGGGAACACGGATGGGGGATTCAGGGGATGGCAAAGGGCGGGCATCAGCAAATTGAGGGACCTGTTTATTGGCGGGAGGTTTGCGGGCCTGGGGGAACTGGAAGATAAATTTGGCCTTCCCCAGGGGAACATGTTCAGATACTTGCAGGTAAAGGCGTTTGCTAGGCGACAGGTAGAGGGATTCCCTTTGCTGCCCTCGCAGGGGACGATGGACAGAGTGCTTTCGGGGGTGTGGGTAGGAGAGGGGAAGGTGTCTGACATCTGTAAGGTAATGCAGGAGGTGGAGGAGTCGTCAGTGGAGGAGCTGAAGGCTAAATGGGAGGAGGAACTCGGGGAGCAGATAGAGGACGGGACTTGGGCGGAGGCCTTGGAGAGAGTCAACTCCTCCTCCTCATGTGCGAGGCTTAGTCTCATCCAATTTAAGGTGCTGCACCGGGCCCATATGTCCGGGACTAGGATGAGTAGGTTCTTCGGGGGTGAGGACAGGTGCACCAGATGTTCGGGGAGTCCTGCGAACCACGCCCATATGTTCTGGGCATGCCCAGCACTGGAAGAATTCTGGAAGGGGGTGGCGGGGACGGTGTCGAGGGTGGTTGGATCCAGGGTCAAACCAGGGTGGGGACTCGCGATTTTTGGGGTTGGGGTGGAGCCGGGAGTGCAGGAGGCGAAAGAGGCCGGTGTCCTGGCCTTTGCGTCCCTAGTAGCCCGTCGAAGGATTCTGTTACAATGGAAGGATGCAAGGCCCCCAAGCGTGGAGACCTGGATCAGTGACATGGCGGGATTTATAAAATTGGAAAAGGTCAAATTTGCCCTGAGAGGATCAATACAAGGGTTCTATAAACGATGGCAGCCTTTTCTGGACTTCCTGGCTCAGAGATAGGTAACTGGGTCAATAGCAGCAGCAACCCGGGGGGGAGGGTGGGGGGGGGGGGGGGTGCATTATTGTAGTGTTTATTCTGTAACATTATAGTGTGTTAATTTGCGTTGTTGTTAAAATGCTGGGTTGTTCATGGGGATGGGGCGAATGTATATGATTGTTAATATTATCGTTATTTTCGGTATTTTACTAAGGTGCGTTATTGTTGTATAAAATCAAAATTTCTCAATAAAAATTATTTTAAAAAATAAAAATTGCGCTGTAAGAGTTAGTCAATTTCCCCTTAGCGCTGGGATTCTAGGGATATTGTTCTCTTCTTCAGTCATTTTGCTTTGCAGCAATGGGTGAGATGTTATGTATCGAAAGTTGTGCCTCCCTCCTCTGCAACCCCCATGGAAAAGGATAAGAGCAGCAACGTCATGGAAATACTGTTATGACCCTTGTGGAAACAAACTACAAACAACCCAACTAAGACAAATATACAAGACTTCACTTTTATATTAGCAATCACACCAAAATCAACGTAAATTAAATATGAATTAACAGGAAAATTGCAATAATATGACCGATAAATTACACATAGCAGATACAAAGACATATCTCACACATTTCTCAGTCAGCCCATTCAGCACGTATCGCATTCATTTCAGCCACAATATCCTTCAAAACGTTGAACTTCTTCAAATAAAATTCCATCTTCATTTCTCTAAAGCTTCAGCACCAAGTCTCATCAAACACCGGCATTACTTCACCCAATTTCCACAAATATAATTTTCACAGTCGACACATTTCCAGATCCCTTCTTCTTCACAAAACCCTGGTCATGTGGGGCCTGTTTTTGCACTATGCCAGTGCATAAAGGGTCCCCAAATCCAGATATAAAAGCTCTGTTCAAGATCCGAGCTCCAGCAGCTTGCAGTCAAGTAGAACATAGAACATAGAACAGTACAGCACAGAACAGGCCCTTCAGCCCTCGATGTTGTGCCGAGCAATGATCACCCTACTCAAACCCACGTATCCACCCTATACCCGTAACCCAACAACCCCACCCCTAACCTTACTTTTTTAGGACACTACGGGCAATTTAGCATGGCCAATCCACCTAACCCGCACATCTTTGGACTGTGGGAGGAAACCGGAGCACCCGGAGGAAACCCACGCACACATGGGGAGGACGTGCAGACTCCGCACAGACAGTGACCCAGCCGGGAACCGAACCTGGGACCCTGGAGCTGTGAAGCATTGATGCTAACCACCATGCTACCATGCTGCCACTGTCTCTGAGAATCTCCCATTTATAGGATCCTGGGCTTTAAGTATAAAGGGTAAGAGGGCAAAAGTTAAGAGGCCATGATGAATCTTTATAAAATACTGGTTCTGTCCCAAATGGGTGCCCCTGGCCCAAATGTCAAATTCTGGGCACGACAGTTTAGTAAGTTGACAACTATAGAGAGGGTGCAGAGAAGAGTTTAAAAATGGATCAAAAGATAAAGATAAAGAATAAATAAAACTCACCCATGGTGGCATTGATTGCCGTCGATTCGGGAGAATTCGCGCCCTTTTTGTTCACGCTCCAGCCGGCGAGTGCAAAGCCACCTCTTCACCAGCGGCGACCGCGGTGCGCAGGCGCGCTCCGGCCGACCGCGGTGCGCAGGCGCGCTCCAGCCGACCGCTGTGCGCAGGCGCGCTCCGGCCGACCGCGGTGCGCAGGCGTGCTCCGTTCTCTTCACGCTGCTGCCCCCATCCAATGGATGCCCGGGGCCAGCGTACTGCCCCCCCCCCCCCCCCGCACGCCACTGGGTGGGCAGGTCTCCCACGCCATTGGAGACCCCTAGTTGGTCAGGGACAGGGTAGGGTGGCATCCTGGCTCTCCCTCTGGTACCTGGGCAACTTGGCAATGCCAGGCTGATACATTGGCACTGCCACCCTGGCACTGCCAAGGTGTCTGGGTGGCACTGCCAGGCTGGCACTAAAGTGCCCATGTGACACTGCCAGGGTGGAAATGCCATGGTGCCCTGGTGCCAAGGCGGCACTTAAAAAAAAACAATTTATGGGATTTGGGCGTTGCTGGTTAGGCCAGCATTTATTGCCCATCAGTAGTTGCCTTCAGAGGTGGTGGTGCACTCTGCCTCCTTGAACTGCTGCAGGTATAGGTACACCCACAGTGGCGTTGTAAGGGGGTGGGGGGGTGGAGATCCATGATTTTGACTGAGCAGCAGTGAATGAGCGGCGATATATTTCCAAGTCAGTGCAGTGAATGACTTGGAGGTGTGGGGTTCCCGTGTATCTGCTGCCCTTGTCCTTCTAGATGGTAGTGTTCGTGGGTTTGAAAGGTGCTGGCTGAGGATCCTTGGACAGTTACTGCAGTGCATCTTGTAGATGGCACACACGGCTGTTCTTCGGTCATGTTGGGATTGCATGCTTGTGGAAGGTGGAGCAATCAAACAGGCTGCTTTGCCCTGGATGGTGTTGAGCTTCTTGAGTGTTGTTGGAGCTGCACTCATCCAGGCAAGTGGAGAGTATTCCATTACACTTTTTAAAAATCAAGTTCAAGCTCTGCAAAAATGGTTCTGCAAATTGAAAGTTATGATTCTGATCATCGATTTCAAGCACTCTACTCTCCTCCTGCCCATTCCCCCCTCACAAACTCACAAAAACACCCTCCCCTTGGGCCCTCAACCCCATCAGAAAACTCTCCCTGCTTCCATAATGCAACCCAGCCCTCATGCATTCTCCCTCCCTGCAAATCTGCAACCCAACACCCCAAACACTTGCCTCACACCACCCCCTCACCCTCCCCCCCCCCCCCCCCCGCAAGCCCCATGTCCTCACAGTCTCTATACCCCTCTTCTCCCCCCCCCCCCCCCCCCCCCCACTCTCCCTTTCTCACAATCTCACTGACCTCGCTCGCCAGGGGTCTTCAAGGCAGCTTCCCTCACTCGTCGTGGTTGCCGTGCCTCACCCTCACCTCGGGGCATCATTGCGCGCCTGTTGCTGGCCTGGGTCCACTGGTGCTGGGGTCCAGCACAGACATGCTCGCCTCTCGTCGTGGTCTCGCACATCAAGTTAAACGTTCATTTCCAGCTTTCCTGAAATCAGAGTCTGATTTTGCTCTGCATTTGCTGCTGCTATGCTCAACACACCGGTGCCGAGGCACAGGGCCCCGACCAAAGGGAGGGTCCCAAGCCGGGCTGGTGCACTGGGCATCCAATCAGAGGCCAATTACTCTGCATTTGACTCTGAATCTGTGGGACCCCACTTTGGTCTGGGCCCTGTGTCTACGCACAGTGTGTTTTATTATAAATCCCCCTCTGGTTGGTACAAGGATATCGGGCATGATTCTCCCAAAAAAAAAGACTCGGGTGAGTTTGCGGGGTGCTTCCCGCCGGCTTTTAGGTGTTATCCAGATTTTGGGGAGTTTGTCCCCGGTCAAGCGCACACTTAGAAATGTTTCCATCACTGGGGAGCTGAACTAGCCAGCGAGACCAGCTCCTCAGAGATCGGGACGCCATTTTGAAAAGGTGCCCCGATCTCTAACTGAGTTAAGGATCCCCCATACCCTCCACCCATGGGCAATGCGACCCTCCCACAGACATGGGCATTACTCCCACTCCCGCCCCCCAAGTGAGCACACCCCACTATGGGGTCGCTGATACCCTCCCCCTTTCAGTATACCCACCTCCTCATTCAGGTCCCCCCCCCCCCACCTTTCAGCCCCCCTGTCCTCCCCTCAACATTTATGAAGCCACTTCATAACCTCCCTCCACATCCCCCCCCCCCCCCCCCACCCACCCCCATGCACCCCCTTCACCCCCTTTCATTGGCATGGCCCCCCAGGGCCCAATCCTTGGCAGTGCCAACCTGGCTCACGGGCACCCTAGCATTGCCAGCCTGGAACCCAGGTTGGCACTGCCAGAGTGTTCATGTGCCAGGGGGTGTACTAGGATATTGCCCTGTCCTGAGCACCTCAGTGCTCAGTTGAGGCCTCGCTGGCATGGCTGGTGATTCCCAGGTGCCGGGAGAATGTGTCCTCAACAGGCAGCGCATATTTAAATGAACCACTGGATCATGCCGAATGAGGGTGTGATCCAGATCGGCCGGGCACCAAAGGTCAGGTGATTCTCGTGCAGTGTTGCTCCCAGCACGAAGCCCGATTTAGCGCTCTCCCACAACGCATCCGGAGAGCCCAGATCGGCAGCGGGAATGATGTGGTGGGAAAACCGTGCCCATCATGTGCATGAATTGCGACAGAAACAACCACATTGAGCATGCTTGTTGGAAAAAGAACCAAGTTTCAGGCAAAAGCTGCAAAAAGCAAGAGAGAAATAAAGGAAAAAGTGTCCACATGGTACAAAAAGGACAAGAGAAGGAACTCGATCCACAGTCTGCTGATGAACAGTCATTAAAAGTGCTGGCTATTGCTGGTGAAACAAACCGTTACTGAGTCACTTCATTACTGGATAGTCAGATGGAGATAGGCACTGGGGCAGCCGTCCATTTGGTACCAGAAATTATACATCATGAAAATCTCCAACATATTTCTCTGAAACCCTCGAAGAAAGTGGGTACTCTAAATTTATTTTTTTAAAAAGCGTGCGAGAAATGACCGCGTACTATCAGAGGTCATGAACGTGGTGCTTTAAGGAAAGATTTCAGGAGCAAACGCTGAGTTTAAGCCATATTCCACTCAAAGACTTGAATTATCTGTACAGATAGGTTGCCTCCTCTGGGGAATGAGGGACATCATTCTACCACTATCAAGAAAATTATATAATATATATCGATTGCATGAAGGCCACTGTGGTATTGTAAGGATGAAGGAGATAGCCAGAAACTATTCTTGGTGGCAGAGGCTAGATGCCGAAATCGAGGAGAAGGCAGGAATTTGTTTGTCTTGCACAAAAGTGCTGAACCTCCCACCATTCCTGGAGCTATACAAAAATGGCAGAACCATCAGGAGCATAGAGACACAGAGAGATCTGGGTGTGCAGGTCCACAGATCCTTAAAAGTGGCAGCACAAGTGGAAATGGTGGTGACGAAAGCATACGGCATGCTTGCCTTCATTGGACGGTATAAAATCTATGTTACAGTTATATAGAACCTTGGTTAGGCCGCATTTGGAATACTGTGCCCAATTCTGGTCACCACACTACCAGAAGGACGTGGAGGCTTCGGAGAGAGTACAGAAAAGGTTTACCAGGATGTTGCCTGGCATGGAGGGTATTTGTTATGAGGAGAAATTGAATAAACTGGGATTGTTCTCCCGCGAGAGACGGAGGCTGAGTGGCGACCTGATAGAAGTTTATAAAATTATTAGGGGTATAGATAGGGCGAACAGTTGGAGGCTTTTTCCCAGGGTGGAAATGGCAATTACAAGGGGGCACAGGTTCAAGGTAAGGGGGGGAAGGTTAAGAGAGATGGGCGGGGGAAGTTTTTTACACAGAGGGTGGTGGTGGCCTGGAATGCATTGCCAAGTGAGATGGTTGAGGTAGAGACGTTAGCGACCTTTAAGACTTATCTGGATAGGACATGAGCGGAAGGGATACAGGCAGTTGGTCTAGATAGGCTACGTGATTGACGCAGGCTTGGAGGGCTGAAGGTCCTGTTCCTGTGCTCTATTGCCCTTTGTTCATTAGCCCCATTGCACCCATGGGAATGGCCAGAAGAGGCCTGGCAATGGGTACATGTTGACAATGCCGAACTGATTAAAGGGCGATGTTTCACATTCTAATCGATGCTCAATTGAAATGACCCGAAGTTGCCATCATGAAGATAACGTCAACAGAGAAAACAATTAAGATTGGGTGAAATCTTCAGCAGATTTGGTTAAACCAAACAACTTCTGAGAAATAATGAGCCACAGTTCATTTTGCAAGAGTACATCCACTACTTGAAGGAGAATGGAATTTCGAAACATCCGATCCGCTCGCAATTCATCATCCTGCCACAAATGAGCTGGCAGAATGTTTTGCACAGACGATGAACATTGGTTGAAGGTAACTAGAGAACAAGGTTAATTGTCTAAACACGTTAACCAATTCCTGCTCACGTACAGGAATATGGCGCACTCATTAACGCAAGCTCCTCCAGCATAACTAATGGTTGGACATCAATTACGCAAAGCATTCGATTTGCTTAATCCACCAAAACAAAATTAATTGTAGAGAAAAAGCAACAGGATCAGGTCATACAGTGGGAGAAATAGGGCAACATGGTGGCACAGTGGTTAGCACTGATGCCTCACAGCGGCAGGGACCCAGGTTCGATTCCGACCATTTGTGACTGACTATGTGGAGTTTGCACATTCTCCCCGTGTCTGTGTGGGTTTCCTCCGGGTGCTCTGCTTTCCTCCCACAGTCCAAATATGTGCAGGTTAGATGGATTGGCCATGCTAAATTACCCCTCAGTGTCAAAAAGGATAGGCGGGGTTACAGGGATAGGATGGGGTGGGGTCTTGGGTGGGGTGCTCAGTCACAGACTAGATGGGTCGAACGGCCTCCTTCTGCACTGTAGGATTCTATGAAGGTGAAATGTTGTGTTTCTCGCCAGGGTCAAGACGTTCTGGCAAGGAACCATACCGCAAGTGTAAAGTGGATTCCTGCCACCATTTTAGCAGACAGGACCGATCTCCTACACCGTACAAACCCAAGATGGACGGGACATGCCGATAAACTTTCAGTACCAAAAAACCAATCTGCCAGAGTCAGAACCGACAGAGAGTCCAAATCAAGCTGGGCCATGAGACGTCCCGGATCTTCCAGAGAACTTGACGCTAATCGAACCAATTGGGGAAAGCAGTACCTCAGTTGAGAACTAGCCATCTAGTCCACCTCAGATCACTATGTCAACTCCGGTTAAGATGACCATGGATGGTGCCCAAATCAAGCCAAAGATATGAAGGTTGCAACAAGTACTAAAAGGCAGACGCCTGAGGTTCGCCGAAACGCCTGATGTATCGACTCTTGTTGTTGATTGATTGTTCATGTTATACTGTTTATTGTGTCAGGGACCTTTGATTTAAAGGGGGAGGAAAATGTTGTGTATTGATAATATTTCTAGTGTTTCCTCACTAGCATCCTTGCATTGGAACAGGGGCACTTTAAGAGGCTGATTACGTGATGTCATCGGAGATTATGTCACGGCGCTTGAGTGGCAAATGGGCAGTGAAACATTGCAGCCTGTAGTATTAACATCTCCTGAATAAAGCTGTAAATTTGTTTAAACCTCTGAGGCCTGCAGACGTAATTTTAAAACCACCACAGTGATGAATAGGTTTGATGAGTTACAAGCACATAAGGCCCTGCGGGAGCATGATGTAGTGGCAACAACAGAAACATTGCTTCAAAATGCTGAGCAGTGGGGGTTTAATATTCAAGGATGCAAAGTGAAAGGTAGGAATGGAGAAAAAAGAACAGCGCTGGGTCATTGAAATATCGGAAACAGAGGATGTATTGAGGGGAAAAAGGCTGAATCAATCTGGTTAGAGTAGAGAAGCAAAAAGGGGATGATCATGCAGCAAGGGGTATTCTGTGGGTCCAAATAGTGACAGAGAACTAGAGGCAGAAATTACGGAGATGTGCAAGATCTCGATATTGGTAGACTTTAATTACCAAAATCTTGATTGGCATAATGTTAAGAGTAATGGGTAAAGAGCGGGAGGAATTTCTCAAATGTATTCAGCAGAATTTCCTTGACCATCATGTTCTTGGTCCAACTGTGAAAGAGGCAATGCAGAACTTTAAAAAAATATATTACTCCATGGGATGTGGGCCTCACTGGCTGGGCTAGCATTTTGTAGCCCATCCCCAATATCTGTGTTGGGCAATGAGATGGACCAAGCTTACCAAATATCTGTGGCAGAACACTTCGCTAAGAGCATGTGGTGAATGTATTACGGCAACCATTCGCCACTGTATTGCATTACATTACATTACATTGTACTATGTTGATGATGCATTGTATCATGCTAGTGCCCTTGTGGGCTCCATCCCCTCGGGGGAGGTATATAGATCTGCTGCCCTGCAGGCGGCTTTCAGTGCAGAGCAGGCCAGGCAGGCACAGTTCCAGCTGATTAAAACCTCTGTTCACTTCAACTCTCCATCTTGTGTGAATTGATGCTCGCATCGGAGCAATCATCAGATCATCAGTTATGATTAGCAATGGAGAAGATCAAGGAACAATCTAAAACAGAAATTCTACATTGGGAGAGGGCTAACTTCAATGAGGCGTGAGGGGATTTAGCCAGGATAAAATGGAATCAAAAACTGACGAAGAAAAAATGTAATTGAACAATGATGAAACGCAAGGAGATTATCATAGATTATCATAAAATTTACAGTGCAGTAGGAGGCCATTCGGCCCATCGAGTCTGCACCGGCCCTTGGAAAGAGCACCACACCCAAGCCCACACCTCCACCCTATCCCCGTAACCCAGTAATCCAACCTAGCATTTTTGGACACTCAGGGCAATTTCGCATAGCCAATCCACATAACCTGCACATCTTTGGACTGTGGTTAGGTACATCCCAGCAAGGGTGAAGGATAATAATAATAATCTTTATTGAAACAAGTAGGATTACATAAACACGGCAAAGAAATTACTGTGAAAAGCCCTTAGTTATCACATTCCGTTGTCTGTTCGGGTACACAGAGGGAGAATTCAGAATGTCCAAATTACCTAACAGCATATATTTCGGGACTTGTGGGAGGAAACCGGAGCACCCGGAGGAAACCCACGCAGACACAGGGAGAACATACAGACTCCGCACAGTGACCAAAGCCGAGAATCGGACCTGGGACCCTGGCGCTGTCAAGCAACAGTGCAAACCACTGTGCTACTATGCTGAACCAAAGCTAGGGCTCCTTGGATGATGAGGGAGATAGAGAATATGATGAAATAAAAAAATAAGAGGGTGTACAAAGCATATCAGGTTAATTCTCTAAATGGGAACTAGGCCAAATACAATAGATTAAGAGGGGAAGTGAAGAGGAAACTATGACTGGCAAAGAGATATTATTAGAATAGAATGGCAGTTAATGTAATAGGGAACAAAGGTCTTCTACTATTATGTAAATAGTAATAGGTGGAGTGGGTCCCATTAGGGACAGAGAAGCATTTCATAGGTGCAGGGCAATATTACAATACCTTATGAGCACTTTGAATGGTGTTTACCAAGGAAGAGGATACTAACAAAATACTGATACAACCAGTGGTGGTGGAGATCATGGATGGGGTGAAGATTGATAGGAAGGATGTATTTAAAAGGCTGTCAATGCTTAGAGCGGATAAGACACCTAGTCTGGATTGCTTACACTCTGGATATACTATGTAATAGTGCACCCTTTCAACACTGCTAAAAATAGTAAACAATATAAACACACCATCAACATGTTAATGAAAATGCTGAATAGCTAACATCCTCAGCAAAATGTTAAAATAAAACAATAATCAATATTACTCTCTAAGTAATATGTAAACAAAAAAGTGAGTAATATAGCAACTCAGCAGCATGTCAACAAAAGTGCTGACTAGCATAACACTCCAGGAACACACTGTACAGCAAATAATAAATAAAAATATCTTCCTTCCCCAAACCAGTGAACACTGTAACAGGTACAAGATAATTAAGCCAGTGTGGTTAAACCAGATTAAATAACAGAGACGCACAAGATACTTGAAGAAGAGACGGACTCGTTCCACTCTTAAATATTTAACAATTGCATTTATTGTAAGCAGCTAAACAGTGACTGGTGTTACTGAGTGATAGAAAAGTACGCTTATGTTTCCCATTAGTTCTGATTCATCCTATAAAGCTTTGGATTAAAAGTGCTTTTCGAAATGTGAGTGCAACTCATGATAGCTTATGAGGTAACAGTAATTTACAATTAGCTATTGATCCGTCTATAAGTTATAATATTTACATCGGCAAATATCAAAATTTTACAACTTGGCTTCCAAATTAATCTGTCCATTGCTAAAAAAATTAAGATTTATAAATTTCATGAGTTACAAATTAGTCTCGAATGAATCACAGTTTATATCAAACGCGTTAATTAGTATTGTGAAGGGCTATTTTGTGCAGTTAACCTGATTATTTATTCTGCTTTCGCCATTAAAACAGGGGCTGGTTTAGCACACTGGGCTAAATCGCTGGCTTTTAAAGCAGACCAAGGCAGGCCAGCAGCACGGTTCAATTCCTGTACCAGCCTCCCTGAACAGGCGCTGGAATGTGGCGACTAGGGGCTTTTCACAGTAACTTCATTGAAGCCTACCCGTGACAATAAGTGATTTTCATTTCCTTTTTCATTTCATTAAACAAATGAGCCTCACATGCCCAGTCTGTGCAGTCATCTCAACTTCAGAGAACTCCAGGGCTCCTAGTGGAATCAGTCAGTGCTTTACTTTATATCAGGTTGGCTGTACTGGAGGAGAGTTCCCCTGGCCTCACCTGTGTATTGTCTGTTGATATGACATAAACACTTGGAACCCTGCCGTTCGGAGAACTGGCCGTGATATGGGGACAGAATTTGAAGATTAAACTATAGATCAGGAGTGAGAGGAGAATAATGCAACCAGCTAATGTACTCGCAACACCTGCAATTAACATGTCGCTCCAGGGTCTACCTGAAGAATGAGGGGCGGAATTTGCCAGGATTATCATTGCATAACCACAGACCAGTATTATCAATCCGGCGACTAAAATAATCAGGTAATCAATCAACCCTCCACTCCTTAATTTGTCAATCTGGGTCCGGTTCCTCATGCAGTTCATATCCTGGATAGCAGAGCTCAGCAGTTGTTTTAAGAGGATGCCCAGAGCTAAGAGACACAGAATAGTCCCTACTCCCAGCTTCCATTCACTCGATTTACTAGTGGCTGTAGACAATAAAAAAATTCCCCCCAGTCCAGTTCCTAGGATCAGGACCACAGCCACAGAATAACACAGGATGGATCTTTTCAGATCTTGAAACCACCACAATTCCACCTGATCCTCTAGGATACTCTGCTGGATCCGGGATGGATTTGCTGGGAAGCGGCCAGACATGATCTCTGAAAGCTCCGGCATTTGGAGAACAAATTGTCCGCAGATAGCCAAGAGAGAAAAACTATTGAGCCAAGAGGGAAAAACTATTGAGCCAAGCCTTGAGAATATAAAATATTAAACAATCAAGCAATGCGTCTCAAAGCGTCCTGGAAAATGATTTAATTCTGTGGCAGATACCTTCAATGATTCAGGCGTGGAAGTGATTTTCCAATTATAGGTTTGCAGAAATCTCAGGAATTAAAACACTTTTGTACTAAAGTAAGCTCTTCACTTGTAGATATTTTAAATCCCAGTCGTGATTTCAGCATAATCATTCTCATTCAGCTTTGCCCAATGTTCCTCCACACGGCAGAATAAAGACGTCCTGGACACATATCCATCTATTGCTTTTTGTTGTTTGTTTTTGGCAGCTAAGGCTGCTTTGGAATACAGGCTGGAAAGCTGGAGGAGTTCACCGTGGAGTCACACAGAACATGGCTCCAATGATTCACAGGTCTGAGACACTGCTCTCAAATCAGCCAGTGTCTGACAGCACACTTCTCTTATTTCTTTATCCCAGATTTGATTCTTTTCAACAATGCCGCTGTTTATTCCCCATCTCTCGGGCTGCAGTTCAGGGAAGAGTTCTGACATTTACTGAACGTTTACCGGATGGAGCTTTCCCAGAAGAAACACTGGGAATGCAAATACGTACAACTCCCAGGCTGTTGAGTGAGGCGGCTGTGAGTGCTTTCTGCAGCTTGGTGCTAAACCCCCTTCGAGTTCAATCAACCTCGCTCAGTCTCCACACTTATTCGTCCAAATTTCACAGTGGGCTCATGTCTTGGGACAGGGCTATTAACGCCTCAGGCGGATTTAACTTTACAGCCAGCCACTTTGGGCACAATGCAGCGAAGTAACAGTCCAGCTGAGGCGCGGAATGTGTACAGATCCGACACAGATGGGTTTTAATCGACTCAACTCCCGGGTCCAAAGTGCAAGTGTGGCTTTATCAGCAGGAATCAACAGTCAGAGCAAAGTCTGCAAGCCGTGTTCTTCTGAGTGCTTCTGCCCCACTCATTTACAGCCTGGAGTGGATGGGTTCTCTGTGATAATCTCCTGCCCCAAGCCGCTCAGGAGGTGAAGGTGTTTGATTTCCTGGTCAATATCGGATGAAGAAGGAGCCGTGCTCCGAAAGCTCGTGTTTGAAACAAACCTGTTGGACTTTAACCTGGTGTTGTAAGACTTCTTACTGTGCTCACCCCAGTCCAACGCCGGCATCTCCACATCATGAATATCAGATCAGTTACTCCCGAAAGTAATCGGGTCTAGCCCTTTACTGCGGAGGGGGACGGCTGCTCCCGACAGGTAGAGAGGGTAAATCCATGGTCAGTTCTCTCCCTGCAGCCGGTGGATTTTTGCACGGCAGGTAAATCTCCTGCGTTCAGCCGCTGACTCCGCCCCACCTCTGCTCCCGGGAAGGTTCGGCTTCCTCTTGTTATTTTTAGACGCTGTGCTCGTGTCAGGCTCTGCTTTGGGTTCACAAGTACTGTATCCAGCTCGGGCCCCAGACAGCTCACAGGTGATCGCCACTGGACTAGCTTGCCTACCTGAGAGTGGCCTCGTTCACTTTCCACCACGTACTTCAACCTTTCACCTGGATTTCGATTTAAGGTGGAACTTCAGGAAGCATGCCGAACGTTATTAAACAAAAGCACCGAACTAGAGAACATAAATCAAAAAGAGTGCCATTTTAAATGAATAAGGTGGATTCCCGTGATAGCTATATAAAATTGTTCTTTAATCTCAGGAGTAAACGAATACAACTGTTTAACAGTAACAAAGAAACACAGTGGACAATGTACCACACTACAGTCTAATGTTTCTTCCTCAATCAAATAAATCATGAACAGTATTGGCCAGGCCCCTGATCCAATCACACACTATTTCTTTGTGTCTTTGCTGCCATGAGTTCCACTTGGTTTACACATTACACTTCACATCTGATCACAGGCCTTTGTGCAGCAAACAGACCTTTTCTGTAGTAACTGTGCAGCTGGAGATGTCGTTGGCAATGTTGTCACAAAAGACTGTTCTATGGAGCTGGATGGTCAACTAGTACCAACTCCCCACAGGTACATGTTTTATTGTATAATAACTAATGGAGTCCTTTGGGTATCACTGTTGTGTTAAATTGAACACTAGGCCATGTGGCATGATGGTTGAGCAATGTGCGCGGTGTCATATTGCCAATACAAGTCAGTGATGTTGGCGCTTTCCTGACATGAACACCAACAATGTATCGATTCATTAAACCAATCATCATCAAATTATTGTTGCCAATATTTGTTGATTGGATCATCGATCAGAGTGCAATGAAAGAGGCCATTGTGTCCAGGTCAGCTCTTTGAAAGAACTGTCCAATTAGTTCCATCTGCTGCTCTTTCCTCCATAGCCCTGCAAATGTTTCCACTTTAAGTATTTCAAAAGTTACTATTGAATATGTTACTAGTACCTTTTCTAATATTCCAGATCGACACAACACATTGAGTAAAAATAAATGTCTGCATCAACCCTCTGGTTCTGTTGCCAACTAGTTTAAATCCATGTTATCTGGTTGCATAAATCTCCTTTTAATCTTGTTATGATCCTTATGAGGGGGACCGTAAATCAAAATAACCAAATGACGCCCCCCCCCCCCACCCCCCATCCTCCAAATGAAGGATTTCACTTTGTGTAATTTTTATTTTAACACAAATCAGGCAAATGATACTTCAAATAATGAGATCAATTCCACTTTAACTAGTTGATACAACAAAGATACACCTTAGAAAACCACAAGCTTCACTCCCCACATAATTGTGGCACCATGTGTATTCTCACAATCTTTCCAACTGAATAGATCTGGCCCTCAAGTCACATTCACTGGCAGGCATACTCTATCGGCGGTCTCTGGATACAGTTAGCATAGAAACAGCACACATCTACCAACCCTCTCTCACTTGGGTCACATCGGCCTTGACGGAACAGATTTTCAGAGTTCATTTTCAACCAATCACCCAGCAAGACCGGTTCATGATCTGGTCCTCTGAAACAAACTCTCAGCTCTTTTGCATGCCCATGATATTGCACCATTTTCCCACAATTCAGTCCATTTTAGTTCGCTCATAATTCGTTTCCCCAAGAGCTTCCAGAATCCAATTTTCCTTCTTCTTGCCACACAGGAATCTGTAATTTTCATAGAGCTTTGCTGGCTTCTGTGGTTCCTCTTTATGCTTTTCCTTGTGTCTGGACCTGTGCGCTGATTGCCATCACCTTCAGCTCTCCTGCTTATAGGTCTCACTTGTGTTTGGCCAGACGGCTTTGGTCTTAACTTCCTTTCTTTGGTACTGCATCCAGACCATGGGTCACTTGGTCACATTGATCAGTAGTTCATATTAATCAATTAAATTACAACTGTTCCCTTTACATTTGATGCAAGCTGTTAAAAGCCATTTTCAAGCATTCTTAAAAGCAATTACACGTTCCACCGGTATTTTAGTGGAATTCCAAGTTTTCCTTACTTACTGCTTCTGGTACAAAGGTCATCACGACCTTCTTTTCTCTAAAGAGAGCAATCACAGCTTGTCTAGTTTCTCTATATAACTGAACCCCTGCATCCCGTGTGGCATTCTAGTAATCCTCCCATGCACCCATGCACCTTCTCCAAGGCTGTGACATCTTTCTTAAGGTGTAGTTTCCAGAATTGGCCACAATATTGCACCTGTGGACCAGTATAGTGATTTATAATTGTTTAGTACAACTTTCTTGCTCCTGTATTCCAAGCCTGTTATAAAGCCAAAAATCTTGTATGCTTTTTAACAACCTTCTCACCTTCGAAGATTTGGGTCAGTTTAGCTCAGTTGGCTGGACAGCTGGTTTGCGATAATATAATAATAATAATCGCTTATTGTCACAAGTAGGCTTCAATGAAGTTACTGTGAAAAGCCCCTAGTCGCCACATTCCTGCACCTGTTCGGGAAGGCCGGTATGGGACAACTAGCATTGTTCTGCATTACAAGCCAGCTGTTTAGCCCACTGTGCTAAACGAGCCCCATGCAGAACAAGGCCAATTTCCATACCAGCTGAGGCTATTCATCTTAACCTTATTCATCTTCTTAACCTTGCCCCTTGCCTGAAGTGTGGTGACCTTCAGGTTAAATCGGCACCAGTCAGCTCTCCCCCTCAAAGGGGAAAGCAGCCTATGGTCCTCTGGAACTGTGGTGACTTTACTTTACGTACTTACTTACAGTGGATATTACATGTATCACAATTGTATTGAAGAACCGTAGAGTGCAACTTGATCTATGCAGACAACTTAAATACCCTTGCCCCATTTATAATGACCATTTTGAAAGTCTGTATGTAATGTTTCTTGACTGTATTGAAGCACCTCAGGCTGTAACATGATGTATGTAGAGAACCTGAATATTATTGCAGTTGGTGGATGGCCATTTCAAATGTTTGTGATGTTCATACAGATATTTTATGAATAAAGTATATTTTTGCAAAAAGAAAAGGTGGTCTGAACACACAACAAAACCCGGATCTCAGGCGTTGTTCTCAGCCTTTCATCAGTTACTATTCACTGATCACACTGAGTGCTATTGTTTCAGGTTGTTAATTAGGGAACAGAAAATGTCATGATGGTGCCAAATTTCCTGACTCAACTCAAGCACCATTGCTCCAAGACAGTTGGTATCACCAAAGCGCCTTCAACATGGGATTAAATGAGGCAGCAGTTCCTTGGAGACTATGCTAATGATCTGATTACATAGTTGTTGAAATATCTGTGCTCCAAAAGATCACAGGTATAATAAACTAGTTCAAGCTGCATGAAAGCAACAAGAAAGCATTCAGCATCTTGGATGAAAGGCTATTTTTACTTGAATTATTCCAAAGAAGCCGTGTTCAATGGATTTCACAAATCCACAGCCGTTTAACTGTGTACCACATATAACACACTTAATTAGCCAGAGGGATACACAGATGAGAACTGCCAAGATCCTACAGCACCTCCAAAAGGAGATGTGCTGTCTTTGAGAAAGGACTATTACATCATCTTGGAGTTTTTCAAATGTGAAGATACTGAAAACTAAATCTGAAATCTCAATACGGAATGTCTTTCTAAACCGACTGAAATCAAGCACATCAGCAGAAGGGAACCACAGAAACAAAAGGGTGAATTTGACATTCGGAA